>NC_056736.1:7222115-7237115 GCF_019279795.1 Protopterus annectens | reverse complement strand
TATTTGTGGCTTCTTGGAAATGCAGGAACTATATTTAAAAGATTAATAATGAAATAAAATGATGAGAGAAAAAACATAGGACAAATCATTTGTTTTTTAGTCTCTTCTTCTTCTCTGAGGTCTTCCACGAAGTTTCAGTTGCCAGTCTCTTTAATGAAGGACTAGCCCATTCAATTTCTTCTATTTTATCCAAAATCTTATATTTTTTGATAAACAGTAAAGCAGAGTCTAAGTCATCGAAAATTTTAGGACCATCAGGAAGGAAGATTTTAAGCTTGGCAGGAAACAGAAAGTATGTTTTAAACTGTGCTTTTTTAAGCTCCCTTATTAGTGGCAGAAAAACTTTTCTTTTAGCTATTACCATGGAAGAATAGTCATTGTCAAAACGCGCAGTTGTCTCATTAATCTTAACAGGAGCTTTAGCCCAAGCAGATTTAAGAACCATCTCTTTATCAAAAGATGATAGAAATCTAATTATAACTGATCTAGGATAGTTTTTGTTAGAGTTAGTATTAGCTATAGATCTATGTGCTCTTTCGATACCAAAAGAGAATGCTTCTGGTACGTCTAAAGTTTTAGGGAGCCATATTGTTAAAAAAGAAGTAATATTGTTACCTTCAATATTTTCTGGCAGTCCAAAAATCCTAATGTTATTGCCTAGATCTATTTTCCAGGTCATCCAGCTTTGTTTGTAAATGTGTATTTTGTTTCAGGAGAAACTCAATGTTGATTTCCTCTTCTTGTATTCTATTTTCTATGTCATTCACAGCTTCTTCTATGCCTGTCATCTGGATCTTCTGTTGTTGCAGGTCTATATGTAACAAGTCTATTTGTTTTGTAGTTTTTTCTATGAAGATGTCTATTTTAGTATCCATTTTATCCATCTTAGCAGTAAGTTGCTGGATTATAATTATCAGAGACTGAAGTTCTTTCTTGATGCTGGAGTCTTGAGAATTTGTCTTACTGGAACTCATTTCAGACTGATAAACTGACAGGAAAATTTCCAAAGTGATTTCTGACAGGAATATTGTTAAGATTTCCTTTCTTTTTTAGATATAGTTCAAGAACTATATAAAACAAACATATTTAGAAAGAAAATTACTTCAAAAATTATTTTTTTAACTAATTAATTCCTGTCAGTGTAATGAAATTGGTGGAGCTGAAGAAATCTGCTGCTATCCTGTGTTCATCCTTGGCCACGCCCCCCGCTACTCCAGAAAGTTTGAGATAGGAAAAATTCAACCGCCACAGCCCAAATCTCCTGACGTAGTTCATTGGTTAGCAGAACATTATATGATCTCAAACAACTCTTCAACAAAATGCACTGACTCTGGCAAAGTGGCAAGCAGTTTCCACTATCTCCAGTAAATACAATTGCCCATCCTGTTGAATATTTGCTAATACAAGTGTAACTGAATACTGTCAGATACTGTTAGGACACAATCTTATAATCCTCCTGCCATCTCTGCTTAGGAATGATTCAACCCAGAATATATAAGAACCTCTTGCCTAAAAAAAATGTATATGGCATCCTTCAGATTAATTTGTCTTTTGAGTTTCTGACAGTATGTTGGTAATGGACCTAATTCCTATGTCAGGGTACAATTAAAGTTTGTGTATTCTTATAGTACTGTAAGTGAAACACTATGTTCAGAAGTATAGCAAGATTTAGTAGAACACTACTGCTGGGCAAGGTGTCTTAATGTCTACAACCCTTGATTAGTATAAAATCCTGCATGTGAGTCAGTCAAGAATTAAAGACTGGTGTTTCAAAATCTTCCCTAAAGAACAACTGTACAGTTATGAGAGCTAGCCACTATTACAGTATATCTTCAAAGTAGAAACTCTAATACACGTACATATGAAATCCCATTTTCCAGATTTAAATACCGGTGACTGTTTGAATGCCCTCAATCTACAAATAGGTTGTTGTTAATTTATGTATATCACTTTATTTGGTTCAAAGTGCCACCGTTGTTAGTTGCTATACTATTGGTTACCACAGCTTGCTAAATTTTTGCTACAAGAAAGGGTTGGGAGGGTGGCCTAATGGTTAAGGTGCTTGCCTTACAAACACAAGGTTCAAAGTTTGAGTCTCACAAGGGATAATTGGCTAGGCTTAAAATGGCTCGCAAGGGTAGTTAGCTTACTACTAACCTATGAACCTATAAGTCCATACAGGTGACATGGGCCAGGTGATTCCAGCAGAGAAGCAGAAAGAGACCAGACTATCTATTGTACATTGGAAACATACAGCACCAAAAAAAAATGGCAACTGGAATAGACCAAACCCAAGAAAAACTAGCATAAATGCACCTTCTTATGCTTTTGTTTTGTTATTTACCTATTTGTGTTTGTTAACTGGGATACAATACAAATGTCTGCTATATGTTAAAACACAGGTGTGCTGGCCAGTGTAATTCATATCATCGCAATAATCATACATTACATTTAATTTACATCCTCCTACCATGACACAAATTTATTTTCCATTACTGTCTACCCCCCCTTCCCCACAGTGAAACACTCTAGACTAGGATGTTATTCCGTGTGTCAAAAAATGCATGTAAAACTCCCAACCTAAAGTTTTCCCACATCTGCAGTTGTGGAGCATTTGATCTTGCACAAATCTTTTCAAACGGGATCACACTTCACTCAAGTTCTTTAATGTGCCTGAGCACTTTTTCATTTCTTATTATGTTTTTACACTTATGTTAGGATTCACATTATGCACTTTAGTTGGCTTGTTTTGTACCATGTTTACTACCTTGTCCACAAGCAGTGTTTGAAAATGGTGCTTGTCAGTCAAGGCTGAAAATGGTCTCTAGAATAATAAAACCACTACAGTTACTGAATGAATGATGAATGAATGAATGAATGAATGAATGAATGAATGGATGAATGGATGAATGAATGAAGGGTTCACTGGTATAAAATGCATTCTTTTCCTATCTACAAAGAACATGTGTCCTGGAAGTTGGCCAAGTGCAACACAAGCATGAAATGCCCATGTCTTTCAGCAGCTATAAATTCTTATATTGACAACAGATATTCAGCAGGTAACAAGACATCTGTTATGCCATAATCCATTTGTTACAGTTTCATAATTTCATATTTGTTATGGTTTGGTACTTGCACAGTTATATTACTGTCATTTCTTAGTGGACCTATATGATTGTCAAGTTTTTTTTTAAAACTTATCTAATCCATAGTCCTAATATCTCAGGGTAATTCATTCTAGTGTTATACAGAAGGGAGAGAAAGGGACAAACATCTTTTTGATTTACAATGGATAGACAAAAGTGAAGGAGGACCTCATTCTCTCTCTACCCTCCCCCAAAAAGAATGCAGAAACATTATAAATAATAACGTACTAACATAAGCTCCTTGCTAGCATGACAAAATAGATAATCCTTGTTTAACAAATGACAATTACAAAAATAAATGAAAAGCTCCATAATTTATTTATTCATAGTATGATTTATGGCTTCTTGCCTCCTGTGAGTAAATTATATTTGGCTTTTTTTCAAACTGAGTATTATTATAACAACAAAGTATATACTGTATTTTAGAAATGGACTTTATACAATCTGTAAAATGAATCAAAACAATACTGGTCATGATGACACAATTCTAACAATTGATATAGGTTAATAGGTTCATAGGTGTTGACTAGGCTGATGACCACAAGGGCCTTTTTAAGCCTAGCCATGCATCCCAAATCTCTGACGAGTTCTGATACCCTTGATAAATGTAAGCATGGGCCTGGGAGATGAACCATTTATGGGTTACCTGTTTGCATCAGAGACATAGGTGCCAAACCAGGGATGAATTTCCAGTTTCCCAAACAAGTTGCACTTGAATTGGATTAGGGGAGAACTCTGCTTCACATGGATAGGGAGCCTGTTCCATACACAGGATAGTCTCTGGGATACATACCTATCTCTCCAGCAGGTCCTATTTATATCACAGGCAGAGTTTAAGTCTTTTGAATGGGTAATTCTGGTACTTTTTGTTTTGTGGATATGCAGGAAGTACATCAGAGTGGGGTCTGACAATGCCCTTTATGCCAGGCACAGATCTCCCCTCAAAAGCCTGTAGGAGACAGAATACAGGGATAGGGCCTTGAGGCGGTCTGCATAGGACATATTACTTATGCCCTGTATTCTTTTAGTGAGGAACCTCTGTGGACGTTGCAGTTGCTGGATATGCCTGGTTAGGTATATACTAAAGGGGAAATTGTTCTCAGTGATAGGTCTTCTTCTTCTTCTGAATGCAAATACAATAGAACAATGACTTCTTTGCACTTAGATGCCATACCTTTGTTTATAGGTTGCGCAACATAGAATGATTTCCTCACCACTGTAGACACATGATAATCAAAGGCTAGATTTCTATCTATGCGTGTCCATAAGTCCCTGACTATTGGGTCAACTCTAAGGGATGTGTTGTCAATATGATAGTTACCAAGGATGGATGACTTCCCAAAGGATACTATTATGCATTTCTTTGCATTTAGTTTTAGTCCATGACTCTGACACCAGTTATTTGTCTGTGTCAGCCCCTCCTGGAGAACATTTATGTCAGCGTGAGACTCGATGACAGCTCCTAATTTGGAATCATCTGCAGATTTAGTCAACCAGAGGCCACTGATATTGGCCTTGACTTCTGAGAAGTAAATGCCAAAAAGGAGCGGTCAAAGGATTGATCCCTGAGGGCCTCCACTTGTGAATGGCCTCTTTGAGAGGTGGAGTCCCCAATTCTAACTTCCTGGGTCCTGTCTGTGAGCCAGTTGGCTATCCACTGGGTGACATACGGATTTGTACCTAACCTCTTGAGTTTGTCAACAATGTCTGAGTGGGGTATTGTGACAAATGCCTTGGCTAGGTTCAAGGTAGGCAGTGTGAACAATTTTGCCCTCATCCATTTCTTTGGTGACCTACTCAAAGAATTCCACCAGGTTGAGTAGGCATGATCTGCCCTTTCCAAAACCAGCTGGGTTGGGTCCAGTATCTGGAGGTTTACTACATCTCTGTTGATTATCTCCATTTTAATTCTTTCCATGGCTTTACATATAAGACTAATGAGACTTATGGGTCTTTAGTTTCCAGGATCTGTAGATGGCCCACCTTTGTGCAGAGGGATGATTGTTGCCTTTCTCCATTCATGAGGCATGAAGCTTGTTTGGAGGCTACAGTTCAATAGTATTTCCAGAAGCCTGGATAGGTCATATTTCATGCTATTTAGAAGGCATCCTGGGATATTGTGTGGGCCCACTGATGCAGTGTTCTTGGTCTTAGAGAGAGCATTAAGGACCTGTTCCCTAGTGATAGTAGGGGGAGTTATATTTGATGATATTTCCTGAGGAAAGGCTGAGGGGGTGTGAGGAGTAAAGTTGGAAATGAATTTATCAGCCAGGAGGTTTGCTATATCTACTAGCTCAGTATAGTTGGCTCCATTTACGATGAGCTCTGCACACAAGTGTGTATTGTCTTTGAAGTTGCGGACATAGCTAAAGAATGCTTTGTTGTTGTCTTTGGCCTGTGAGGCCAAACTTACCTCAAATTTGGCTTTGGTAGACTTCATTTGTCCTTTGAGTTGTTTGTTTACTTTAATGAAAATGCTTTTTTTCCTGCTGGGTGCTGCACCTCCTAATTTTTGCCATGATTTTCTTCCTCCTGTTATACATCCGATTGATTTTATGATTCCATCTGGGTGGTTTGTTTTTGGAGTGAGTTCTGTACTTCCTCCTGGTGGGTACAGCTGCCTCTATATGGCTATTAGCATGCTTGTACAGGATTTCTGTGAACAGTTCTGCATAGGCAGAAGTGTTCTCACGGTTTATAGGGGCATGAAATTTTGCCAGGTTCTCATGTAATAGCAGGAGGTTAGCCTTAGAATTCCTGGTTTAGCTGGAGGTCCAGGTTTTATTTTTACTTCAAAGGAAATGGTCTGACCTTATCAGGGAAGGCATTACAGTAGGGGATGTGCAGCAGTCACCCATATTAGTGAGGACCAGATCCAGTATGGTTGCACCCCTGGTTGGTGTATTGGAGTATATATAACTCACGAGTTTTCTTCACTACCCTTAATTTTAATACTATGCTTAAAATTTTCTCCCATCTCTGTGCAATGATCTTCTAGAATTTTACAGTGATTACTCAACTGTTTATAGGTTCATAGGTGGTTACTGGACTATCAGCTCAAGAGAAATGTTAAGCCTATTTAGTCTTACCATTGCTAACGTGTTGTGTAAATATCCCCAAGGAATTTTGTTGTTACGATATAGCCTTGTACACAATAAGAATTCAAAAGCTGCATCTGTATATTATGAAAATAGGTTTCAAACCATGCATAAGTTTGAGGTTCCCCACCCATTAATCCAAGCTGTGATTGGACGGGGTTAGGGAAGGGCTTTGCTTCACAAAGATGGGAAGCCTATTCCAAAGAAGGGGTAATAATTGAGGCACATACCTGTCCTTCCAGCATGTCCTGTTTATGTCACAAATAAGGTTTAAGTCCTTAGAAGAAGTATTTCTGATACTATTTGTTTTGTGGATGTGCAGCAAATTCATTACTGTAGGATTACAGGATGCCATTTTGGATAGGCATAGATAGATGTACAGCAGTCTTTCGGAAACCAAGTGCCAGAGATAGGAACTGTTGTTTAATCCCTGTATTGTTTTTGTGAGGAACTTTGGTGGTATCTCAAGCTGTTTCAAGTACCTGGTCAGGTACCTGTTGAAGGGTGCATTGTTCTCAGTGAATGATCGGTTGAGAGCCGAGCACAGCGGAACAATGACCTCCTTGGACTTGAATGCCATGTCCTTACTTATAATTTGTGCAAAGTAAAATTATTCTCTCATCACAGTAGACACATAGTGGTCAAAGGTCAGGTTACTGTCAGCATGCACTCACAGATCGCTAGCTACTGGGTCTACCTTTAGGGGTGTATTATCAATGTGTTAATTTCCGGGGGTATGAGTCTAGCAAGGATACCTTCTAAAGCATACTGTTATGCATTTTTTCACATTGAGTTTCAGCCCATGGCTCTGGCATCAGTTGTTTGTCTGAGTCAGGTCCTCTTGAAAGTTATCTGTATCTCAAAGTGATTCAGTGACTATGCTTAGTTTGCAGTTGTCTGCGAACATGGTCAGCCAAAGGCCCTGGATGTTTTTGCCTTAACTTCAAGAAGTAGATACCAAAAGCATAAGCCCCAGCTTTGATTCCTGTGTGACTGCAAAAGTGAGTGGATGTGGATTCCCTTTCCAAAAGAGATGTAGGCTGTATGATACATATATGTTCCTCCAACATGTTCTACTTATGTTGCAAAAGAGATTTTCCTCTCTTGAGCTGCTGTTTATGCCTCCACTGGACTTGTAAATCTGCAGTAGGTCTGACAGGATAGGCCCTGTTGTGAATAAGTATGTGAAGCAAAAATCACCCATCAGTAGCTTGTATGACACTGAGAAGAGGGACAAGGCTTTGAGATGGTCCACATAGGTTTTATGATTTATGCCTTTATTTTTCTTAGTAAGGAGTTAGTGTGGACATTCAAGTTATGTCAGATGCTTGGACAATTTCATACTGATGGGGCACTGCACTCAATGACTGGCCTGATGAGAGAGAATACAGTGAAATGATTACACCATGGATAAGGATGCTATTCTGAGTTATAAGAGGTGCAACGAAAACATTTCCTTATAGTAAGATATATGGTAGTTGAATGACATACATAGATTCCAGGTCCCTTCCTACTGGATCAATTTTCAGGAGTATGTTGTCAATGTGATAGTTACAAGGGACTCATATCTGCTCAGAACTGGTGATCAAGGACACCACATTCACAAACCCCGTAGATATAGCTAACCTGCTGGCAGACAGGTTCAGTGAAAACTTCACTCCTCTGTCCCCACCCATCAGTAAAACAGGACATCCCCAGTACCTGCCCTCCTCCCCTTATCTCTAGGGAGCAAGTCATCACTGCCCTCTCAAAGGCAAAAAATACAGCTTTCATGGGACCCGATAACATCCCAGACTGCATCCTACATGAACTCAGACAAGAACTTGCAGCACCATTATGCACCCTATTCAACCAAAGCCTGAGTACCAACTTCATCCTAGTTGATTGGAGGAGAGCTATTGTCATCCTTTTGCACAAAGGTGGGGCATCCACCAATCCAAGAAATTATAGCCCCATCATCTAACTAGCATGATCTGCAAGGCCATGGAGTGGATTATAATGGACCTCATAAATAAGGACGCTGGCAATCTCCAGACACTTGATCCCACACAGTCTGGTTTTGTCAAGGGGAGGTCATGCCTGTTAAATTTGGTCAACTTCTTTGAGACAGTCACCAAGGCCACAGACGAGGGGAAGACGGTGCATATCACCTACATTGACCTGGCCAAGGTCTTTGAAACAATTCCCCACTCAGGTATAATAGACAAACTCTTTCAACTAGACATTAATCCATATGTTACCAGATGGGGAGCAAACTGGCTTACTGATAGAACCCACCTAGTCAAAATAGGGGAAGCCACCTCAAGTATTCAACCCATAAGAAGTGGTGTACCCCAGGGATTGGTCTTGGGGCCTCTGCTGTTTGGGATATATTTCTCAGAAGTGCAGGCTGAATCTAGTGGGCTATGGCTGACCAAGTTTGCAGATGAGTACATGCTGGGTGCTGTCATTAATTCCCCTAGTGATGTGGACACCCTCCAAGAGGGTCTCACCCAAACAAATGACTGGTGCCAGAAACATGGCCTTAAACTGAATGCCAAAAAATGTATCATCATCCCTTTTGGGGAGAATGATGTCCCCCACAAATGATCACATTGATAATAAGGCACTAAACATGCAATCAGTCATGAGGGACTTGGGAATGCAGGTTGACAGCAAACTGACTTTTGACCACCATTTTATGGAAAGATTTCTACATGGCCCACCTCATTAATAAAGGTATCTCATCCAGGGACAAGGTGGTCATAACATCCTAGTATTCTTCCCTTATAAGACTGATTATTGAATACAATGTTGATTTCCGCATGTATCTCACAAAGCACATGCAGCAGTTGGAGAGAGCACAGAGATTCCTCACCCAGAGAATCCAGGGCCTCAAACATCTATCCTACACAGACAGGCTAAAAGCCCTGTCCCTCTACTTAGTGTCATATAGACTCCTCAGAGGTGACCTCTGTCTGGCATACAAATCAATCTCAGAACCTACATTGATGGGACTGCTGCATATCCACAAGTCAAGCTCTACTCGAGTAACCCACACATGCAACCTCAACCTGGTCTGTAACATCAGCAGGACATGTTGGCGACACAGATTTGTGTCTCAGAAACTCCCCTTTTTGTGAAATAGACTTCATCACCATGTAAAGCAGAGTACCTCATTAACCCTTTTAAAATACAACCTGGATAACTGGATGGGAAACAGAAAATACACCCCTTTGATTCCACCTATGTCCCTGCTAAACAGTGGCATAGGGTGCTGACTTGTTGGAACATGGGTTAAATTCTTGGCTAGGCTTGTAAGGGCCTCAGGGCCAATGGCCTAGTAACTTCCTATGATCCTATGACTTTTAGCTTGTTGAGGGGATGCTGTTATACATTTCTTGGTGTTCAATTTAAGTTTATGATTTTTATGCCATCTACTCATTTTGGAAAGGCCCTCTTATTGTCTTCTGTGCATTTATGATAGCACCAAGTTTAGAATCATGTGTAAATCTGGTCAGCCATAAAACCTTAACAGCAGCTTTGACCTCAAAGACTTAAATGCCAAAGGTGAGAGGCCCAAGAACTGAACCCTGAGGTACAATAATAGTGACAGGTCTTTTGAGGGAAATACAGCAGCCCACCCTAATTTGCTGGCTTCTATTTGTCAGCTAATTTGCTATCCAAAAAATTGTGCAGGGAGAAACATTTAGCTGGAATATAACCCCTGTGTGTGGGATTGTGGAAAATGCCCTTGCAGGGTCTAGATATGCATTGTGTGTGTTCTAAGCTGTCCTCATCCATTGCTTCAGTAGCCTTCTGAAAGAAGTCAGCTGCATTAAGTAGGCAGGATTTGCCTTTAACAAATCTGCAATGGCCTGGGTTGAGAGTTTGTAGGTTACCTATGACCTTACTTATTAATTCCATGAAGATGGTCAGACTTATGGGTCTATAATTTCCCAGGTCCATTGGTGTCTCACATTTCTGCAAGGGAATGACAGCTGCTGTCCTCTTTTCATCTGGAACAAGACCTATTTAGAGGCTGACACTGTCTAGCCTCTGTAGCAGAGTCTGACAGGTTTTTGGCTGGCTAGTAAGCTGACCATTACGTTATCTGGTCAAAAAGAAACAGTGTTCTTAAACCTTAAGAGTGCCTTGATGAATTGTTCATGGCAGATGGTTTAGGAATGTAGTTGGGCAGATGGGGTGAAGTTGGAGCTAAATATATTTGCTAGTAGAATGGCTATGTTCCCTTTGTCCACATATGTGATATAACTTGCTATTAGTCCTGCACAATGCAGGTTATTGTTTCTAAGGTTTCTAACATAGTTAAAGAAACCCTTGTGGTTGTCCTTTGCCTGGGTGGACATTTTTTTCCTTATATCTTGCTTTTTTTTTTTTTTTTTTTATTGCATCCTGAGAGTTACATTTATTTTCTTATTTACTTATTTTTGCATTTATTATAAAGCTTACTTATATCTGGCTTCTACCATAGGGTTCATTTTTTTAATTTATCATTGAATTTACTTTGGAGGGGGGCACACGCATATATGTAGTTGAAATGAACCAGGTCATCCCTCAGTTTCAGCAGATTAGCCTTGACATAATCTGTGACTATTATGGTATTGTGAAGATGCTTTGGGCTTCAGTCTTAAGGTGAAAGTGAATGATTTATGCCCCAATTTGACCAGTGAAGAAGAAAAATTTGGTATGGAGAAAAACTGTCCCGCAATGGTGAGGGCCAAGTCAAGGATTTTCCCAGAGAGCTTACAGTGAATTCCAAAAATGTATGGGTATACATGTTTATATATGACTACAAGTTAATTGAGGAGTAGTTAAAGTCCCCTAGGAGAATGAATGGTGTTTGACTTAATGCATAGGGACTCCAAACTAGTTAGATAGGAGTTATGGGCTGAGACATATTTAGCCTTAATTTGATAAGGGGCCTTGTTAATAGTAAGTTTGACATAGATGAGTTCCAGATTTTATTCATGTATTTATTTATTTATTTGTCTTTTGTTAACCGGGTTGGTCCACTGGGCTGATTGCACATTTTCAGTGGAGACCCAAGGAGAAAAGCTCCAGATAATGAAAATATTTACAAAGTTTATAACAATTCTACAATCATTTGAAAGTATCTTAAGGGTGTACAATACATACATTTATGACATATAAGAGATAATGTACAAAGTATCAAGAAGTCATGCTATAAGGACAGTACATCCATATGTTATCAGTGTAATCTGTTTGTCTATTTCTGTTAATATGAACTTTAATTACATCATTAATTCAATGTCTGTCTTCTTCCACCTAATAACTGAATACTTAATACTTTCTTTGTTTCATGCTTTGATAACGCAGAAGGAATGTTTTATGAAAACTTCTTAAGTAAGCATATTTATAAAACTAATGGTAACATATGTCTACTTTCAGCACTTCCTGAAACAGTGAGATCTTTTTCTCCAGCACTGCTGCATTTAAGAAGATAAGTCTACAACTTAATCCTTTAGTTGTTTATATGCTTATTTTGAAATTTACATTTGTTTCTTACTTTCTTCCACATTAAATAGTACTTTAAGGTTAACCCCAGAGTTAAAATTAATACTATGACTTCATCTACTTATAGCAAATACTGGATTTTCTAATAAAAGTTAAATTTGGTCATAGACAAAAATCTCATCATAATATAAGTTTAGCAAACAAGGAATCTTACTTATGTGGCTGCTAATTATTATCAGACTTTCTCCCTGGACATGCCCTCCTTGCCTTACTGTAGCATTGTTTTTTACTGCAAGAAACACTGTTTATTTTCAGCAACTGACACAATTCAGCTTCAGGCCCACTTTGGCTACATGGAATGCTGCCTCACTATTACTATCCACTGAGCACTGTATGTGAATTCTGCAATTGTCTGTTCCTTTCACTCTAGTTCATTCACTTAGCTGCTGTTTTAGTTTCCAATGCTTCTCACCAGTGATAAAGCAGCATCCCTTCGCCTTTGGCCACTTTGCTTCTCATTTTTCCTTCAGATCTCCTGTCTTTCCAGTTTGCAATCTCTTTGCTTCCACTAAGGTGATCAGCATGAGATCTGTTAATCAATGTTCCAGCAGCTCTCTTCTTTGCTACTGCCAGACATCATTTAGATTCTGACATGTTTCATTGACATTGTTTTGCTATCACAATCCATTTTCTTTTTAACAGAAGCACTACACTGCTAGTTTATTTTTTATCCTCTGGATTGTCATTAGTGAATTTCTCTCTCAAACCTGCATTATTTAATGCTGTTTTATGATAAAAAAAATTATCATTGAATGTTGTCAGACACATTATTACATTAACACATTTGTTTTTATGTATGTTTTGTTTGTCTGCCTTCACTCTACTTCAAATCACTGAGCAATTTTGCCATTACTCTGTGGGTTCTAAGTGAAGATGCTTTTAATAAAAATACTTCTCTAACTTCTCAAAACATTATACACTGAGGATTATAATGTTATAAGTCAAACATGCCTATTTCAAACAGTGACTGTTAGAAGACTCATTTGAAGTCAGTACCCATGATTTTGTGTTTGCCATATTTAACACTGGAACATAAAGAATGGTACAGAAAATTCAACTTTTTGTGTTAGGACCATTTTTAGCAAGAGCTGGTAATTTGATAACACAACTGTCCATACAACAAAATTTAACTAAGTGAGAGAAGCTTGTTATTGTTACTGTTTCTGTCTTAGTTGTGCCAACAAAGAATCTGAAGCCCAGAAATAGTCTAAAGTATCAGAAGCCAAACATTTCCTTTCCCATCCTTGTCAGCCGCTGCAGTAAAGAATTCATGTTAACATGTAAAGCGACAGCATCTCCCATTGGCAGAGCTGTTAAATCAATGAGAAGCTTATCCAGAGGGAAATCTGTAACTTTAAATATGCATTATCCTGTAGTCTTAAGGGTGAAAAGATTACAGTATATGATTTTTGTCAGTGCAGATCAGTATGAGAAATGTCATGTAGCAGCAGCCCTGAAAACCTTTCCCCTGGGATATGTCAAGCAAATGAATAAAATTTTAAAGATTGGCTATATCTGTCAGCTTAAAACAAATGAGGTCCCATATGTGATAGTACATACAGTTATTTTTCTTCTCCATTATGTAAGCATTGTTCTCTAGTTACAGGCAATATCTAATTTTCACTTTGAACAGTGAATTAACAATAAAGGCTGAAACAGACCTGCTGATGGAAAGATTAATGGACACACATCATATTAGGGTGTTAGCAGAAAGGCTTGGATTCTCACACTTCAGCAATCATTTTATAATCTTGAGATCAACAACATGCCATGTTCAAGTTTCACAGGCTTTAATGGAAAGCAATTACAATCTTATTTTTTGCCTTCTGACTTATGGTTCTGTCAGATAGCACTCTTGAAATATGGAGGCATACTTGTTTCCACCTGGGAATGCCATTGCATGCAAATTGCAGAAAAAAAGCTGTTATACGACACATTTAAATCCCACCCTCAGAACGTTAATACAGGTGCACTCTCAATTTTAGCTGAATTTGAAAGGCTGGGAAAGTAAAATGTAAACACTGACCATCCAATCACTATTGAATGCTACCAGAGAACCTGCAGTCATATTAGAGATGTAGATTGCAAAGATTTGATCACATGCTCATACAGGAATTCAGCATATCAGTGGTCCATGTGCAATAAAGTGATATAAGCCAGTCTTGAACATATTCTGAGCCTAGAAATATTCCTGGGACCCTTAAATAAAACCAAAGGTCACAGAATGAGCTACACTAAAACTGTGTCTGATTGAATGGATTACGCACCCATCAATTGCCATTTAAGTTTCAGGATATATTGGCATTCTCAGTGTTTACAATATTCAAGTGGTATGCATAGGAAGCTGATGCTGTTAACAGTGTTGTTTTCAGTCAGTACAGATTTTCATTGCTTTACCATTATTAGAATGCATAGATCCTGTAAATAAGGGCATGACATGTTTCTGAAAGACGTCCTCATAAATGATTTAGACTTACAGCCCTGACGCAGAAATTGTAGCCTAATTGAATCCACTGAATTTAAACCAGGAAGTGTATCTGTTGTCTCCACATATCTGACTAATTAAGTTAGTGGTCACTCTAGTTGCTAATTGACTGCAGATCTGCCATTACGTGAACAACATAGAAACAGTAATCTTATGTTGTTTATGTTGGATACAGTCCTGCATATCTTCCTTTCACTTTCCACTTGCTAATTGTGTAAGTCTGAACAATTCACATGACCAAATGAAGATCTTAAACTATCCATCAAAGCAATAATATGTGCCTCCCAAGTTTAGCAAATAAATAAACAAATATATATGCTTGTTTTTATGCATGCTTATATATATAAACACTATCAAGGTTACAGAATTAATTACAATCAGAATACTATGACCAAGACACATAGTGCTAGGACAAGTTACATTGAAATTGCACTGTACTGAAATTAGATGTGGCAGTATATAGTAATGAACTACTTAAATTATTGAAAACCTTACTTAAGAATTTTTAATTACACTGACATGCTTTTGTGCTTATCATTTGTGTTTTTACCATGGGTCAAGCTAAAAAAAAGTATACGCAGATGACAGTCCTATGTTCTACTGTTAAGTGCTCTATAGTTTTCACAATAATTGCCTGGTGGTCCTGCCGTTATAAAAAGTCCAATAAAGCTGGGACCATCAGGTGGAAAATGACGGGCATGAAAAGGAACATGTTTGCTTTAACCTACAATAA
>NC_056736.1:7182115-7217115 GCF_019279795.1 Protopterus annectens | reverse complement strand
TATATTAATGGGACAGGTGTACTGGTTCAAGTACCAGTCTTTTAAGGGGGGGTCTATATTATATCATCAAACGCTTAAAAAAAGTGAACGCTCATTGATTGAACTAATTTAAGCGAAAGCTTACAATCTCGAACTGTCAGATCAGCAATTTCTTTCCCAGGGAAAAAAAAATCGCTTATCCAAAACACATACACACAACACAAGCACACCAAACAAACAGAAATCCACATACATACACCTAAAATCTGATACCTAACCCTACACTAAACTATGCACACACCACTAACTACCCAGGTCCATCACTATCGCACACTCACCCTCACCGCTCCCCCTAACCCTAACACCTGAATCCGACTGGTAACTTTCCACCATAACACTGAAAATACCAAAGCAACAGAACAGGAACAAAAATTCTTTCCCTAAAAAAAAAATTCGTTTTTGCTGCTTCATTTTTTTTGCAGTTTCAAAAAAAAATAAGTTATCACAATCAGCTTTTTTAAGCATTTGAGGATATAATATAGACCCTTTTAAGATATAACCTGGGGGGTTTAGGCACTGAGGTCAACAGGTATTGCTATATTCCTCTGCCAGATTAGTATGAGACAGAATAACAGAACAGACAATTTGCAGTTTCACGAAAATAAGTTCGATCAATCAGCGTTCGCTTTTTTAAGCATTCGAGGATATAATATAGACCCTTTTAAGATATAACCTGGGGGGTTTAGGCACTGAGGTCAACAGGTATTGCTATATTCCTATGCCAGATTAGTATGAGACAGAATAATGGAGTGAAATCCACAAGAACAATTCTGTACACAGCATAAAGGATTATAACATTTGAAATTATCTATCAATAGAATATATTCTACTTGTTCTCAGATACTGTATAACATAAAGGGTTTTAACACTGAACTCTATCAATACAGTATTTCTCTACTAATTGTCATAGCCATCCACACACAATGACAGGGAAGTATTTTGGGTCCAAGTGTCATAACAGATGGTGTTTGCTAGCCTTGTAAATTAGGAGTGGCTATTGGATTTCTAGATGAAATATATTTAAACCATGTATATATGAAAAGGAATAATTTAGCAACAAATTGCATCCAGTGCAAAAGTCTATGACAAGACCCATTAAAAGAAAAGCTAATAATGCATGTGGAATTGTTTAATTTAATAACATTCAGTGAAAAATAACATATGCTTGAATGAGTCTATGTCAGTTGATCGAGTTTTCAGAAACTCAAAATTCATATGGTCAAGAACATATGATCGAGTTTTTGAAAACTCGACCATCAAAAAATATCTTCAAAAATCTAATTTATTTATGTTTTGCAGGGGGGCAATCCCCCGTGCACCCCCCATGTAACTCCAAGATCGTACTACACTGAAGAAAAGTGTAAATTTCCCTAGCCTCATTCTACCACGATCTCCATTCAAAAGCTTTGAGTTTTCAAAAACTCAATCATATGGTCTTGACCATATGAATTTCAAGTTTCTGAAAACTCAAGTCATTTGATAGGGACCTGCTTGAACACCCATCCATATGCATAAGCATTAAAACATGCATTCAAAACCCTACTACATGCTACAAATTACCCATACATGAAGTGAAGGAATTCACACATATGCTCCGCAAATTGCTGCCAAAGAACCACTCCTAGATGCCTATATAAAAAAACAATGATAAGACATGAAGACACACCTGTGAGCACCACAGGATTAGTATCATAAAAAGAAAAAGGTTGTCCTATTAAGGAGTACTACTGTACATTGTACTCATTTATTTGAAAAGTTTCAGCCAGCAAGTGGAAGAACCCGAGCTATTTTCCAGTGCTGTTACCCATAAGGTGGTCTAGCAGTGAACACTTTACTAATTTCTGAAGTCTTTCTCAGTGACCTGTAGGAAGAAGCCATCTCAAAACCACAACAGAACTAGCTTTTGATATTACAAACAGATAAGTCTTCACAGAAAAATGTGGTAAATGGTGGTATGACACTGAGCACTCACTTCCACTGGATGTGATGTTTGAAAATAGTAATTACGTAAAGATGTTTAAAAATATCACATGAGCCACGAATTCTAGATCTCCCATTGGTATGGGCACTGTTTTATGCCTCACTACAAGTGTAAATGTGGCCTGCATAGAAATCAATGTATTGTTTGTTCAAAGAATTTTAGACTGATATAAAATCTGAATCAGCATAATAAATGAAAGATTATTTTTCTGGCTTCTGTTTTTCCGTGTTTTTGTTAGCTGAGCTATCATATTTATTTTAGGACACTAATAAGAACACATTTCTGATATGTAGTCCTATGCATGCTGATGGACAAGTGGTATGACCTTCTTCCCCATAGTAATTATTTCTTCACTGTAAAACTGAACCACAGATGGGTTCAACTCTAATCAACCTAAAAGGCATAAATGAATATGCCAAAAAGTAAAAAGGGAGGTGCAGTCCTTGAAAAAGAAAGAATGCCATCATTCTGAACCAAATTACTAAGGTAACGTTTTAAGTGAGTGCTAACTATTAAAAGGATTATATTTTGAAATAAGAATAAAGAGCAATATATGTAACTGCTGATGAAGTTACAGGTACTGCCACTGATAAAAATCAAGTTCAAAGCACCTGTGTCTGCCTGACAGAGTTGGAAGCAGGCAATTCTGAAAGGTGGAATATAATTGCCAGTTTTGTAATTCTTGTCCAAAAAAACAAAATAAAACAAGTAATATAAAAAATAAGCAATCACATTTTACTTTACATAGTGCACACTGCTCGCACATACTTGGTTAATCACATAGATGAAATCATTTTGTGGCATCTCTATTTGGAGGGAGCCTGACAGTACTGTGTTAAGCAAAACAGAGAAGAAAAAAGCAAAGACACAAAATGAACACCTCAATAAAAGTAATAATTAGTGAATACTGTGATTATTCATTAAATATTCCTATATTCCTATTGCTAGAGTACTTATTCTGTAATTATATGCACTATTTACAGCAAAATGACACAAGCAATCTGGTAACTAAGATCAGAAGATATATATATATATATATATATATATATATATATATATATATATATATATATATATATACACACACACACACACACACACACATCTCTAAATAAAAAAAAAAAAATATATATATATATATATATATATATATATATATATATATATATATATATATATATATATGTATATTTAGATAGCTAGATAGCTACAGATATATAGAGATATATATTTATATGCACATACATCTATATATCTAAATTTAAGTAGTTTACTATCACATGACTGAAATACATCCATGCAAGTGAACATAACGCTGAGTGTTTTGACATTGTACTTATGGAAAAACAAAAGTTGACATTTCAAAACTTTGAAACTGTCCTTTCGAAGAAGTGTCACTCGCATGAATGCATTATTAATATATGGGTCTACTTTGACCCATCAAAATTACATTTTATTGAATTCTACTTAACCAACTCCAATTCTCCAAAATAATGTTGCACCTAAAAAATGGACTGCCAAAATCCTTTCCCTGTGAAAGGAACCACTTGGCCACCATGGAAAAAAACCTCAACAGACCAAAAATTAAACCCACCAAAGTGGGGGGCTTCACCCCCATGCCCCCCACAGCCCCCTACTTAAATATACCGACTCCTAAATCATACTACACTGAAGAAAAGGCAAAGTTCACCATGGTGCCTGAGTGGTTCCTTTCACATGAAAAGGATTTCAGCAGTCCGTTCTTTCAATGTAAGGTTGTTTCGGAGAAGTGGAGTCGGATTAAGTACCATTTGATAAAATGTAATATCTATGGGCAAAGTAGTCCCATACACACACACATATATATATATATATATATATATATATATATACATATATATATATATATATATATATATATATATATATATATATATATACATATATACCCCAAACAACATCAACAATTTGTGCCCTTCACAGCTGAGAGACTGGAATGGAACAAGCTTATTTTTTTCTTACATAAAATAATTATTTTATATGAAAATAAGACTCAAACAGCCACTGCACACCATTGCATGCTAACATAAGGCAGAACTGGAGAGTCGATAAAGCAATTTGTTTCATGTCTATAAACATGATCTTTAATGTGAAGGTGTAGAAGGCATTTGTTACAGTAAGCAAATTACAGCACAGTGCATTAAGTATTACAATGACATCCCTTGATTTGTTGCCTTGAAGGTATGTGTGTATTTTAAGAGCTCCCTCAGATGATACAACAGAGTGAGAGAGAGTGAGAGAGGGGAGTCTGACAGAAATACATCTTTCTATTCCTGAAAGAATATGTTATCATTTTTTTTTTGTTGTTCTTTGCTTGTTTTTTTTCCCCATCATTTATTATAAATTGCTGCAAGCCTTACAGTCAACAGATCCATTAGATTTATAGTCTGAGCACAACTAGAACCGGTTTCTCATCACAGATTTCATCTTTGGAAAGATCATTCCATATCTGTCATTTCTAATACAGCACTTAAGCAAAGCAGGTTATTACCCCACAGTATTAAGTTTGTATACCAAGGAAGAAAAGTAATGCATCATTTAGCACAAACTGTTTAGTTAGCCAACATTATTGTATTCATATTTTTTAATTAATTAAGGACTAAAATAATTCTGCATACCAGACACTTGGACTTCCTGAGAAGGAATGTAAATTAAATTATGACAACCGCCACTGAGGGGAAAGGAAAATATAGTGTCATGGAGAATAAGTGGGGGCCATTTACTAAAGGTTCAAGGGAAATGCAGCAGAAGATGATACACTGTTTCATCCTGACATGGATGTGTAAAGCTAATAGACAGGTTAGAGATAAAGTCAGCATCTTCTATATACAAAGCAGAATCAAATAATAATAGGGAATTAATTCCCAAGGCTTATCTACAGCGTTTGACAGTTTGTTGCACCAAAATACTACTTCAAGGTTCTGCAATAAGTCTATGTCAGCTCACCATTCTATGTTTCAAAAGTTACTTGTCCAATAGGTATCATTGCATAAAATGAGCTGCCATCCTCTCTCCATACCTTCCCGTTACCGCCGTTGTGCCACAAGGGTCTATGCTCGGTTTTCTTCACTTTAACATTCTCATCAACACCGTCCACACATCAACACAAGTCTCCCTAATACAATACACAGATGATGCCACACTCATATGCATATCAGACAACCTAGCTCATCTCCAAAAAATTACTCAGTACATTTTAAACCCTACTGAAACATGGCTTTGTAACCCCCCCACAACCCCCCCCCACAAATTCTCTCAAGAAAAAAATAAATTTTAAATTCTGTCTATTCACAACACAACTACTGAAGTCACTTCTCATAGCAAATTAAATTCAACATACATACATATACAAAACTGTATAAAATAACTCACCAAAAACTAGCGATGCTTTATAGATGTAAACACTTCCTCACCAACGCAATTAAAACTACCTTTGCAGTTACTTACCTCCTCCAGTCACTACTTTATAACAATCCCATCCTTACTAACCTCCAGGTATCACAAAACTCAGACTTGAACAATAGTATAATAAAGTGGCTAAATTTGCAGCAAATACCCATTTCATGGTCAACCACTGTATAGCATTAAAAAGCCTAAATTGGTTATACCTGCCCCATCAGCTAGCATAAACACAGCTTCGTATCACCTATAAAATTATCCAGCATGCATCTGCTTATCCAGCAGTAAATACCATTCTGCACAACTATTTTCCCACTTGGTTATTATGAACTATTGACCAAAAACTTATCTCTGTCCACAAATCTAACAACTCTCTTAGGCATTGTCTGTACTTATAACAAGTTGATAAGGTGTTTAACTCCTTACTTGTATCTATCAGGTTAACACCCTCCCTCCTGTCCTTTAAAACAAATATGGAAAACTACCTAGCCAAATTCTGGTTCTGTTCTTGCTTATCTCCAGTATAAACTATATCCTTAATATGAAAAAAGTACCTCCTTATACCTTACACCTCCTAAAACCTTCTTCTTCACTCACTTATTTTACTTCTATCAATATCTCCTTTGACTCTTTGTCTAAATATGCCATAACCCTGTTTTTTTTTTCCCTTTAACTTCATATTGCAATTCCTGCTGGTATTAAACTAACTTGCTTTTAATTTCTCTAAACTGCCTAAATTTCTCTAAACATTAAATCACTGTCATGTAAGTTGTATCCATTCTTGATCTGTTGATGTTGATAGTCACATTATGTCTAATTTGGTAAAATTAATTAAACTGCAGATGTTTTGTACATTTTTTGAAGATTATAAAATTATTATTCTTAAAAAATGTTTGCATTACTTTGGAGCTTTCTCCCCAGGACTCCTCTGAAATTGCAACTACACAGTTAGATGTCCCTGGTAATAAAATACCAACAAATAAATAAATAAGCCTATAAAGCAATTATATGGGCAATATCCTCCTGCTTTCCTCCAAAGAACAAATAGGCAATATCAGGGATGCAACATTTATAGCAAATCTGCTCAATTATGTGTTTTTTGACTGCTGTATTTTGTGACTTATTATGTTTTTTATACTATATATTGTGATATTGCATTGTTTAGGGACTTGGTAGTTTTGATGATCGATTGGTTGTGAGTCTGATTTATTACTCATTGTCACTTTTATGTTACACTTGGATTTTGTTATTGATTTGCTGCTAAATGTGCTTTGGGTTAGGTTAGTAAGTAACATGTAGAGGGTCATAAAAAATCATAAATGTACAATACCATGTATGTTTCCAAGAGATATAAAATACATAATATGTACTATCACCAATTTTCAAAATAGTGTTACTAGCAGATTATATCCCACCATTTACTGTACTTATTGCTACCTGTACAGTACCATGTACTAAAAGAGTTCTTCTACATTACAGATCACAAAACAGATAAAGGATAATGAACCTACTAGAATATTAAATGGAATGGCAACATTATGTGACTAATTATGCCTGATGCCTTTTTTCAAGTCATCTTGATCTAGATACATTAGCAGCAGAGATTGAAAAAAGTTTCAGTGCAGTCACTGCCTACCAAGAAAAAGAAAATGACCTGAAAACAAAGACCCAAATTACATAGCACTAAAAAGAAAAATTCAAAAAAAAAAAAAACTTTCAGACATCAAACCAAGACAGTTGATTGCATACTTTTGCCAAGTTTCACTGACATAAGATTAAAGAAATAAGTGATGGACAGAGAAAGGTAATTCCTAAAAAAACTAATTTGCCACATTAATTAGTGTTGCAAACAAGAAAAGGTACTTTGGTAATTAAGCATTTTGTTTTCAAATACTGAAAACTGTCAAAATGTTTTTAATCCTAATTAACTTCATTAAATGATTATTCCTGTTGCTTTCCACGTACTATTATTGCAGACAAACCTCTGCAGCAAATGTAGAGTTCATGTCAGTTCAATCCTGCACAGAAAAACATTTTCATGAGAAGTCTGAAATCCCTTTTATGAGTGCAAGAGATGTTCTTATGCTTCACATAATGGTTGTCATAACCTAAAAATGTTCTGCCAGAAATACTCATTCTTGGGATTAAAGTAACAAAATATACTAGGCATGAGACTATATTCATGAAAAATAGCTGAAATATTTCAGATATTTCAGCTACAGTAAACTCTCAGTTAACCAGAACTCAAACAACCAGCACTCTTAAGCAAGTGGCAAAAAAAAAAAAAAAGAAATACATTACAATTTTCATGTGTTGCACTTTCTGTCCCCCCCCCCACCCCACAGAAATATACCTTACATTTTTAGAGTTTTAGAGTTTTAAAAGGAAGATAGAAATAAATTCCCTCTCTCTTCCAACCTGAGAACAAGCCAAGCCAAAAAATTGACTAGGGTACATTATTAGTCAAGCCACCTTTTTATTCAAAAATGTTTTTATTATTTTTTTGACAGGAAGAATGAACAGATATTTACATTTATAACTATAATAAACTATATACACAGTCCATAACAGATAATTATATACATTTATATACAATAAGGAAATCATTCAATATTTCTCCAGTAAAGATTGTAATTTTTTCCTAACCAGTTAATGTGTAAAGGTTTTGTTTTCGACCTTGTGACAGAGATTGCTTTATCACATATAGATTTGGCTAAATAAATTCATTATTAAATGAGAGAGGAGATTCAGATTTCCAGTTCTTTGTTACAGCTTTCCTTGCTTCTGCTAAAATTGACCATAACATATGCATTTGAGTTTTAGCTATACCTTCTGGAACTGGTACATTAAACAAGATGAGAGAGTCAGATATGTTACAATTATCATTCCATAAGGCTTTACAGAATTTTTTAAATTCATTCCAAAATGAGGATACCCTTTCACAAGTGATAATCATATGGAACAATATGGAACTGATCAGCGTCTACTGATTTACATCTCCAGCATCTGGTGCCATTCTTCTAATATATGTTTGCAATTCTGTGTGCCATCAAAAAACACCTATGCAGGAACTTCCAAGTATAGATTCTCCAATAGGGAGAGGCTGTTGTTCTTCCTGCTGACTTTAAATAAAGTTTTTTGTTATTGGTAGTCAATTCTTCTCTGTTTATTGTAGTAGAATCATGCCATTAAGAGATATCTATAAAGCTAAAGTCAGATCTAATGGTTTTGTAAGTCATGGCTATAAACAAAGGGCCTCTTAGGGTACCAATGATAACATTGTACATTATGTCTAGTATTTTAGGTGTATTTTCATTATGCGTTTCTAAGGATAGTATAGTTTTGTTATAAAAAATATTCCCCACAGGGTTGGATATCTAACCAATTGCTATTTGGTAAACTATATCTAGCATTTAAGAAGTCAGCTGAACATATTTTGCTTATAGACAGAAATTGGGTCCAGAATAACAAATTACTCTTTTTAAAGCCTAGCATTTTGTTAATAGCAAAGGAGATTAAACACTTGAAAGTGAAGCAATTGGAAAAATGGAAATTATTAGGTTTTTGGTTAAGTGGTTGAAATGTAAAACATCTTTTAAAATTTAGCAGTATCTGATTAATGAGAGAACAGGATTTTAGTTTCTGTTTATCATCCTGCATATATATTTTTATTGACCATATAAAAATATTCCTATCTATTTGAGTAAGTGGTTCAAACAACATTATATTATCATGTAATAGTTTAGTTTCATGTATTACCTTTCAATATGATCTCTATGAAGTATGGAACCATAACAATATTACATTGATACTGACAGCTTTAATAAATAGATTGATAGTAGGGAACCCAATACCTCCTTCTTCTTCTCAACTAGCTGTGTGTCTTTGTAAGGATATTCTGGGTTTTTTAGGGTACCAAAGAAATTTTAATATCTTCTTCTTTTGGCTGCTCCCATTAGGGGTCACCACAGCAGATCAACTATTTCCATTTCTTCCTGTCCTATGCATCTTGCTCTGTCACACCAACAACCTGCATATCCTCTCTCACCACATCCATAAACCTTATCTTAGGCCTCCCTCTTTTCCTGTTAACTGGCAGCTTCATCCTTAATATTGTTTTCCCAATATACTCTGCATTCCTCCTCAACACATGTCCAAACCAACATAATCTTGCCTCTCTGGCTTTGTCTCCAAATCTTCCAACCTGGCTGACCCTCTAATATACTTATTCTTAATCTTGTTCATCATTCTCACACCCAGTGCAAATCTTAACATATTCAATTCTGCCACATCAAGCTCTGATTCCTGCCTTTTTGTCAATGCCACTGTCTCCAACCCATATAACATAGCTGGTCTCACTACCCTCTTGTAGACCTTCCCTTTCACTCTTACTGGTAGTCGTCTGTCACAAACCACTCCTGACACTCTTCTCCACCCACTCCATCCTGCCTGTACTCTCTTCTTCACCTCTCTCCCACACTCACCATTACTCTGAACTGTTGATCCCAAGTACTTAAACTCATCCACCTTCCCCACCTCTACTCCCTGCATCCTCACCATTCCTCTATCCTCCCTCTCATTCACACACATATATTCTGTCTTAGTCCTGCTGACCTTCATTCCTCTTCTCTCTAGAGAACATCTCCACTTCTCCAGGGTCTCCTCCACCTGTTCCCTACTCTCATCACAATGTCATCTGCAAACATCATAGACCACAGGGACTCCTGTCTGATCTCGTCTGTCAACCTGTCCATCACCATTGCAAATAAGAAAGGGCTCAGAGCTGATCCTTGATTTAATCCCACCTCCACCTTAAATGCATCTGTCACTCCCACCGCAGACCTCACCGCTGTCACACTACCCTCGTACATATCCTGTACCACACTTGCATACTTCCCTGACACTCCTGACTTTCTCATACAATACCACAACTCCTCTCTAGGCACCCTGTCATATGCTTTCTCTAAATCCACAAAGACACAATGCAACTCCTTCTGACCTTCTCTGTACTTCTCCATCAACACTCTCAGAGCAAACAACGCATCTGTAGTGCTCTTTCCTGGCATGAAACCATACTGCTGATCACTAATCATCACCTCCCTTCTTAACCTAGCTTCCACTACTCTTTCCCATAACTTCATGCTGTGACTGATCAGTTTAATCCCTCTGTAGTTACTACAGCTCTGCACATCACCCTTATTCTTAAAAATCGGTACCAAAACACTTTTTCTCCATTCCTCAGGCATCCTCTCACTTTCCAAAATTTCATTAAACAGTCTGGTTAAAAACTCCACTGCCATTTCATCTAAACACCTCCATGCTTCCACAGGTATGTCATCTGGACCAACAGCCTTTCCGTTCTTCATCCTCTTCATAGCTATCCTTACTTCCTCCTTGCTAATCCACTGCACTTCATGATTCACTATCCGCACATCATCCAACCTTCTCTCCCTCTCATTCTCTTCTTTCATCAACCCCTTAAAGTACTCTTTTCATCTGCTCAACACACTCTCCCCACTTGTGAGTACATTTCCCTCATTATCCTTTATCACCCTTACCTACTGCACATCTTTACTAGCTTGGTCCCTCTGTCTAGTCAATAGGTACAGGTCCTCCTCTCCCTCCTTAGTGTCCAAACTTTTATACAACTCTTCATACGCCTTATTCTTAGCCTTCGCCACCTCTCTCTTTGCCATGCACCTCATCTCCTTATACTCTTGTCTACTTTCTTCATCTCATTGACAATCCCATTTCTTCTTCGCCAACCTCTTTCTCTGTATACTCTCCTGTACATCTTCATTCCACCACCAGGACTCCTTGTCCTCCTTCCTCTTTCCAGATGTCACACCAAGAACTTTTCTAGCCATCTCTCTTACTATCTCTGCTATATAATATCATTTTTTTAATACATTTTTTAAGTGGGTGGATAATTAAGGACTGGCTAATAAAGAGAATTTTGGGTAGTATATTATTTTGATTAATGTTAATCTGTCTTCAAAGGTAAAGAATAGTTTGTTCCAGTTATCAGTTAAGCTAGTAATTGAATTAATTGGGTATTGATAAGTAACTGAGATTGTTTTTTTAAGATTAGATTTAATATATAAACCTAAATATTTAACATATGTAGTGTCCCAGTTAAAATATTTGTAAGTTGTCAATTTAGTGGTGACTTTCTTCTTTATTAAAAGTGTTTAAGTTTTGTTATGATTGAATTTTAGACCTGATAAGCTTTAAATAGGTGTATAGCACTAAGTAATCTATTGAGGTTTCAACGTCCCTACTAGTTAGTAACAGGTCTACAGCAAATAATTGAATCTTAGTGATAGATCATTATTAAGTTTATAACCTTTAATGGTTGCACTGTTTCTGATATAATTTGCAAAAGGTTCTATGGCAAGAGCAAAGATTAAAGGAGATAATGGACAGCCTTGTTTTGTACCTTTCAAAACTTTGAAGGGAGAAGATAAAAAAGAGCCAATCTTTACAAAGGAAATAGAATTTTCATAAAGTTTTTTAATTCATTTAAAAAAAAATTTAGAGAAAAGTTAGATTATTGCAATACTTTAAGTAGATAGGGCCAACTAAGAGAGTCAAAAGCTTTGTCAGTATCAAAACTTATTATGGTCAGTTCATTTTTCTTTTTGTTTGCTATATCTATTAAAGAGAGGAGTCTAACTAAGTTATCCTGAACTTTTCTATTTATTATAAAACTTGTCTGGTCATTACCAATCAATTCAGTAAGGATAGTGTTTAGCCTGTTTGCAAAAATAGCCATGAAAATATTATAATCTATGTTTAGAAGGGAGATAGGTCTATATGAAGAGCAAGAAGTGGGTTCTTTGTAGCCTTTAGTTTAGGAGAAAAGAGAGAATATTTCCATGATGGTGGAATGTTTGATGTGCTCTTTAATTCATGGAATGTGTTTAGCAAGATTCATAATCTTCTTCTTCTTTCGGCTTTTACCTGGTTAGGGGTCGCCACAGCGGATCACCTGTCCGCTCATGATTGGCAGTGGAGTTTTACAGTGTCGAGTTGCCAGCCCAGCGCCCAACCTTCCACAGAAGGCACACACAAACACGCACTCATGCCTAGGGCTAATTTAGAGTATCCAATCCACCTACAGTATGTCTTTGGGATGTGGGAGGAAACCGGAGCACCCGGAGGAAATCCACGTGACAACAGGGAGGACATGCAGACTCCACACAGAAGGCACCCCAGCCGAAAATCGAACCAGAGAACCTCTTGCTGTGAGGTGGCAACGCTAACCGCTGCACCACCGTGGCTTCCCGTTTAGCAAGATTCTTAATATCAGTAGCAAATGAACAACAAAAAAATATTCTTAATATGTTGTCTGATAAAAAGTTTTATATTTTAGGAATCAGATCATCTAACCCTGGTGCTTTATTCGTTTTTAGATTTTTTTTACTTGATCTTTTAATTCCTTGAATGTAAAGGCTTTATCAGTTTTGACAAAGCTTTCATACGATAATTTCTTTGGGGTTGAATTGTGTATATATACTTGCTTTTTACAAATGGTTTCTACATGTTCTGATGAAGTCTACGGACAAAAGTGATTGTTATTAAAGAGTTTCTCTGCTAATCCAGCTGATTTAGGTGTTCTTGCCTTTATCCTTCTATTGTTCCAATTTTTTGGTAGTTGTGCCTAGTAATCAGATTTAGAAGGATCTATCAATCCCCAGGGTGTTGGTTAACTGAGAATTTACTGTATATAAATATTATAAACATGTACATTCAAAATTATGTTTCCCAGAAGCAACATCTAAGATGAATGCAATAGACAAATGTTATAAAACTGTTAGCCAAGTATGATAATGATGATTCTCACCTGAGAACAAAACTACATGTGATAATTATAATAAAACTGCTTTTATGTACCTCAGACAGTATGTTAAGCAGATCGTGGTATAACCATGCATGGTCTTGGTGAGTAAACTGCTAAAACGCCTGCTGAAAATCTGCCTAGTCAAAAGATGCTCAAAATGTTTATTTGGCTTTTTTTATTCATTTTTTTATCTGTAAATTAGAAGGTTATTTTGTTACTTAGTACTTGTAGTGCAAATATCTCAACTGTCCCTATCTTGGAGGAACACTCTAATTTGCACACATGTGATGTTTATATTTGTGGATGTATGTCCATATTTTTAGACTTGATTTACTTTGCCTCACAGTTTTAAACAGAGGTAAGCCAGATGGGTTTATATCATAAGATTGAAAGAGTAAAACATAGAATAGCAGAACATCGAACTGCTAATCTCGAAAGCTGAATACATTGAAATCTGAATACACTGAAAATGGAATCCTCGAATAGCAACGGTTGGCCACATCCCAAACGGAACCACCAAATATCAGTGGTCGGACATTAGGGTTAGGGTTAGGTTTAGGGTTAAGTTTAGGGTTAGGGTTAGGGATCTGACTTCTTGTGAGACATTACACAGTCATATCTTGTCCCTAGTACTTCGAGAGTAGTTGGACAGGCAGTGGCAGCCATGTTACTATTTGGTCACAGATAAGCACACAGCAAGCGAACATGGAAGGCTTACTTTAATAGTATGTAATTTTGCAGTGTGTAATTACAATACATACTAATGCTGTTATGGTGTTTAATGAGAACATATGGTAATATGTGTATCAGGTTTTGTACAATAGTACAATTGTTGTGATTCTGCTGCTATAAAACAGTAGTTCGTAGCATACGTTATGCGTATGGAGCATTTCACAGTGATGTCAGGGTGTGTGTTTCGGAAAGCCAACTATGAGAGTCTGGGGTTTCCGTTTTGAAACTTTTCAGCTTTCGAAATTATCAGCTTTCGAGATTAGCAGTTCAATGTTCTGCTATTCGATGTTTTACTCTTTTGATCTTATGATATAAACCCAAGACAGACAGCTTGAGTGAAGTCTGGTATCCCACCTCTGACCAAGAGAGTGACAGGACTAACAAGAAAAAGAGTACAAAGGATTAGTTCAAATAAAATCACTTCAGCTAGCAGATCTAGAAGACTCTCTCTGTCATACCCTCCCTGTGGGAGGAAAAAAGACACCGTGCTGAAGTTTCAAGTAGTTTAGTTTATTCAGTTTTCTGTAATAAAACCTTCATAATTGTTTCCAAGGAATATTAGCCCCACAGAAGCAGACACAACCTCTCATTTTACATGGGTTACAAAACAGGCTATTAATGTCTGGTGATGACCTTGAAAAAGCAGGCATTTTCAATGATCAAAGTGTAAACCGCTATATTAGATGGACCTGATGAAACTCGGGTGAAAGTGTTTTCTTAAATATAGTCCTATAGTGGTAGCTCAGGATGTTTTGTTATGTTTTGTTTGTAGAAAATAAACAAAAAACGTTTAGCAAAGAATGAAGTTCCACAGACTGCTGAGCTGGTAAATCCTCATGAGTCTTTCAGGAATATTCAAATAAGGGACTAACCTCTATGCTTTGGGATTGGTTCCTTGTTTTTCCCTCTCCCAGATTTTCTTCCAGTTTACCTAGACTCACACACCATCATCTCTAGCTGCCTTTAAATAACCGACCTGTTGAATGTAATGTATTAACACAAGAACACTCATCCATCTACACTGAATAAACTACTTGAAACTTCAACAAGGTGTCTTTATTCCTCCCACAGGGAGGGTATTAGACAGAGAGAGTCTGCTAGATCTGCTAGCTAAAGTGATTTTATCTGGACTTATCCCTTGTACTCTGTTTCATCACTTAGTTTTCTAAACCCCTCTCATCACACATGATGATTGAAGTTCTCTAGTATACAGAAAACCATGCTCCACGGCAAACATTTGATAATAGTGGACTTGCATCTTATATCTCCCTTTTTCGGAAGCAAAACTAAATGACCTAGTGTGGTAGAATTTTGCATCACAGTTCATTAAGGTTTATAGATTTTACACTGTCCCTTTGATAATGTGCTTGTTTTTCCATAATTTTGTCACTTTCTATTTTTGAAACAAGTTTTGCAGAGTATCCCATATTCCTTCTGAAAATCAGGAAGAGTTATGAGGCATTCAAATGTTATGCTAATCAGATATCTGGATGTACCTACTTTTCAAGGGACTTTGTATCTCTTTTTAAAGTCTGCAGGTTGAGAGGTATGCATATTTATTATACATACTTCATTCATGTTGACTAAATGAAAGAAGCAGAAATCATAGATTTGCCTTACAATTTCAGCTTTATATACAAATTCACTGATTAAAGAACGAAGACAGATTGTTTGATGCAATGAACATTAATTGACTGTATGTATACAAACAACATCTGTATTTTTGTATACTAAAGTTTAAACCAATATTGTAATTTGATGAAAACTGTGTTTACTGTATAGACGTCTAGTCTATCAAGCCTGCACTTGTATATGCAAGTTGCGCAGTAAACCAATGGTAAGTCAGCATGCAGAAGTACACTTCCTCTTGGGCGAATTAAGAAGACCCACCGCACGGGAGAGTGGGTGTTCTCCTGTGGGGGAGGTGCATTTAAGCATACAAGACCAGCAAGCTGGCCCACTCTCTACCACCTAACTATCCAACCATGACAAGAAAATGGGGGATTCCCAGGTGAGAACACATCGACTGCACCTCACTTGAGAATGCCTTACTTCCGCATCTGCAAAATGAAATTATGATTAAGTAGAGGAGCTACTGGGCCCAACCCTGTGATGACTGGAGATGACAAAAAAGTGTATTTCTAACAAGAATATATCCTTTGACAACTTATTGTTGGAATGTTCTACATAAGATGTGAGATATCAGGTACACTCAAAACTATGAAAACTACAATCACAGTTAAATTTTTGAAAACTTACACTGTGAAGCTAAAACAATTTCTGAAAGCAAAATCAACTTTAAAATATACTTTAAATATCTGTTTAAAATGTTGTGCAAAATATCAGTAGGTTGTCTACATCCATTAAATGTATTCATTTTTTGATGCCTACTTTATCCTGTGTAGATTTAAGGTGGAGATGGAGACTATCCCATGAAGCAGTTGGCATAAAAAATGGAAAATTAAATATGAGTCCATCACAGGACACATACATCCACACGTGCATGCACTCAATCACTTTTACATTCATACGGAAGCATAACTTGGGTTGTGCAAAAGGGGCAGCCATTCTAGGAACATGGTGTTTGAGGGCCCAGCTGTCACCTTTTACTTTTACTTTCTTCTCACTTAAAACATGAAGGTAGGTAGTAGAGGGTAAGGGCTTTAGGTCCTGGTGCTTAAGAGGAAAAGATTGCTAGCAATGAGTGCAACATTGGAGAACACAGTTTTTTTTTTTTTTTTGCTTTCACGTATAGTGTGAAGGAATATGCATTCATTCATAGCTGGCACTCCTTCTTAGGACAAAAGGAAAGAGTGCTAGATCAGAGAATGGCCAGCAGTTTTTTTTTGCCAACCTAGGGGTTGAGTGGTGCAAGATCAGGGAGTACTACCAGGTGCCAAATGACTCCACTGTAATCTGCTCAACTCCAAGCTCTACAACTCCATAACTGCAAACTATTACACAGTAATCCTGCTCCCAAATAAAATCTTTCCTGAACCAATCTAATCTTCTGCGGAGCCCAAACAAAACAGAAATTCTACTTTTCATCCAAAACCAGTATGTCTACTACAAAAATACCTTTACTATATTATCCACCCATAACAGTAGTCTTCTTGTTACACATTCTGTATGAGGATGTTAACAATTACCTATACAACCAAACTATAAATTAAAAAAACTTCAAGACGCCACCACAGCAAATGTGATACTTAACAAAGTATCAGTGCGACTGATACATACTAATAAAATTTCACCATAGATCTTATGTAAATGGCAGTACACCCACATTTCACCACGATAATAGTGTGCCGTTGAGCACTTCATTTCCAAAATTAGAAACAATGTATCAGCGTATCATTAAATGCTTAACGGCTGAAAACCAGAACATCAGCACGGCAAAAGCGATATTAAAAAAGTACAGTTTTGTACCTACCATAAATGTAGATGTTCGAGGGCTATTACAGCTGCAGTAGTTACATATGGGTTTTCAGCCGGCAGGCGGTCCCTCGGTCGGCCGAATTCCAAAGTCTTGGTCCGGCGTCGGTTGTTGTCGCGTACTCTTCTGACGTCAGGAAGGCCAGAGTATAAGAGACACAGCCGACGCCATCTTCTTCAGTCTTTCTTGCCCCAGATGTCAGGTGCCCCCAAAAGGAAGGCAATACATAAATTAGTGTAATACACAAATGTAAGCAAATAAAACATAGTAGGATAACCCAGTCAGCAGGTATGAATAGGTATTCAAAACCCCAAGGTCTTACCAAGAGGGGAAGGAGGGTGGGAAACCTGTACTGCAGCTGTAATAGCCCTCGAACATCTACATTTATGGTAGGTACAAAACTGTACTATGTTCATCGTGCATTACAGCTGCAGTAGTTACATATGGGTAGAATCCCAAAGCTATGTATAGGGTGGTAGGTACTATACGAACTGGGTTGAGCTAGAATGCCCTGCAAACTGCAGTGGCAAAGCCTGCTCTAGTTCTGGAGTATAAAGGCAGATGGTAATGCTTTGTGAAAGTATGTACAGAACTCCAAGTGGCTGCCTCCAAGATCTCTTTAGTAGGCACTCCTCTGAGGAAGGCTGTAGAGGTGGCTGTGGCCCTAGTGGAGTGAGATCTGATACCAGTAGGTACGAGCTTTCCATGATGGGAATAACAAAAGCGTATGCAGTGACCAATCCACTTGGAAATGGTCTGTTTAGTTACAGGTTTCCCTTGACCCCCCACAGCATAGGAAACTAGGAGTTGATCTGATTTTCTAAATGTCTTGGTTCTGTCCAAGTAGTAACGTAGCTGCCTGTGGATATCTAAAGAATGAAGCAGCCTTTCCCTTTGTTTTGAGGATTAGAGTAGAAGGTAGGAAGGTGGATGGCCTGGTTTAGGGCTACCCTAGATACTACTTTAGGCATAAAGGAGGGGTTAGTACGCAGGGAAACCCTGTCCTGATGGAATATTAGGAATGGCTGCACCGCCATGAGGGCCTGTAACTCAGAAACCCTACGAGCTGAAGTGATGGCCAGTAGAAAAGCTGTTTTCCAGGACAAATATTGTAATTCTGCTGAAAAAGCTGGTTCAAAAGGAGGCAATGTCAATTTTTCCAGTACATAGTTAAGGTCCCAAGCTGGTACTGGTTGTTTCCTTGGAGGCCTTATGTTCTTAGCCCCTCTGAGGAACTGTCGCAGTAGAGGGTGTGAGAATAAAGGAGGATCCATGTTGAATTCTGCAGATATTGCTGAGGCATGTATCTTGATTGAGGAAAAGGAAAGTCCCTTGTTCAAAAGTTCAGCTAGGTACTGTAACATCTGAGGCAGGTTTAATTTTCTAGGATCCTGTCCTCTTTCTTCATTCCAACAGCAAAACCGCTTCCATTTTGCGGAGTAAGCTTTTCTTGTAGATGGTCTTCTAGCCTCCAAAATGACATCCTGCACTTCTTTGGAGAGTAGTGCCTGATGTGAAGTTAAGGGATTTTCCATGCAGCTAGACTGAGAGTTTTCAGCTGACTGTGAAGAGTTTTGAAATTGTTCTCGTCAGCAGTAGAGGTGTTAGAGGCAGGGGCCACGGAGGAGTGTGTGTTAGGTTCCTCAATAGTGGATACCAATGTTGTCTCGGCCAATCTGGAGCAATCAGTATCATCCTTGCCTTGTCTGTTCTTGCTTTCAGAAGCACCTTGGGCAGCAGAGGTAGAGGTGGGAATGCATAAACTGACCAAGTTGTCCATGTGAATGAAAGGGCGTCCACTTTCCAAGCCTTTGGGTGGAAGGTCCTTGAGCAAAACTTTTTTAATTGATGATTTTTGTGGGAGGCAAAAAGGTCTATGTCTGGCCTTCCCCATGCTTGGACAAGCTCTGTGAATACATCTGGATGTAGCCTCCATTCGTGAGGGTCTGTCATATGCCTGCTCAGAGTGTCTGCCAGCGTGTTTTCCATTCCTGGTAGGTACTGAGCCTGGAGTTCTATTTGTCTTTCCAGAGCTAGATTCCAAAGAGTCATGGTTAATCTGCACAAGGGGTATGAATGGGTCCCTCCTTGTTTGTTTATGTACCACATTACTGTGGTGTTGTCTGTTCTTATGAGCAGCTGTCCTGGATGCAGGAATTCTCTGAAAGCTGAAAATCCCTTTATTACTGCCAGCATTTCTTTTTGATTTATGTGAAGGTGCTTTTCTGTTTTGTGCCATCTGCCTTGAATGCACCTGTCCTTCATGTGCGCCCCCCAGGCGTAATCTGAGGCGTCTGTGGTCATGACTTGTATAGCTTGAGGCTTGCAGAATGGGAGACCTTTGTTTACTTTGCATGCTTGAGCCCACCATATGAATTCCTTTTGTAGGCAGGGAATTATTGGAATTTCCACTTCTAAGCTGTGACTGTGTTGAGACCATAGATTTTTTAGGTACCATTGAAGTTTCCTCATGTGCAGCTTTGCACATGGGATTAGAAGAATGCAAGATGCCATGAATCCCAGAGCCTGCAGGATTTTCCTTGCAGTAAGCCTGGTACTTTTTGCAAGCATTTTGAAGTAGTGAGATAGTTGCCCTTGTTTGTCTGTTGTTAGGTAAGCCATCTGAGTGTTTGTGTCCAAGTTGGCACCCAGGAAGGTAATTTTCTGAGAGGGTGTTAGTTTTGATTTCTCCTTGTTGATGGTGTATCCCAGAGAAAGCAGTAAACGTGTCACATATGCCAGATGTTTGAGAAGTACGAGTTTGCTGTCCGCTTGGATCAGGCAGTCGTCCAGATAAGGGTAAATTTGTATCCCTTGAAGTCTGCAGTATGCAATCACTGATGCCAGGCACTTGGTGAATACTCTGGGCAGTAGATAAGCCAAAGGGCAATGCAGAGAATTGATAGTGTTTTGAACCTGCAAGAAATCTGAGGTATCTTCTGCAACTTTGTCTGATTGGGACATGCAGGTATGCCTCCTTGAGGTCCAATGTTACCAGCCAAAACCCTTGCCCAGCATGGGAAGGAGTTGCTGTAGTGTGAGCATCTTGAATTTTGGCACTAGAAGAAATGTGTTGAGAATGGATAAGTCCAGAATGGGTCTTCAGTCGCTTCCTTTCTTGGCACCAGAAAAGCCTTGAATAAAAACCTTGTGCTTGTTGGTGCGTAGGTACCTTTTGTATAGCCCCATGTTTAGGAGCTTTGCAATTTGTAGTTGTGCCTCTACCCTTTGATTTTGTGGTAGGTTTGGCATGCCTCTCATTTTGGAAGAGTGTGGAAATGAAATTTGTAGCCTCTGTTTATTATGTCCAGAATCCATTTGTCTGTTGTGACAATATGCCAATTTTTGCAAATAGTGCCAGTTTTCCTCCCAAAGGTGCTGCCAGTTGAATTCTGCTTGGCATGGAAATGAGGGAGTCATTGAGTTTGCTTTCTGTATTGCTGTGCACTGTCGTCACCACTTCTTGGTGTAGGTGATTGCCATTGTCTGCCTCTGTAGGATCCTTGTTGTCCTCTGCCCCTTCCGCGTCTGTATCTGCCCTTTGGGCTTTGTCAGTCGTTGGAAAGGACCAGTTTTTTGATGGCCAATTCCTGCTGAACCTTGGTGGCTGAACCTGCAAGAAAGCTTTGACAGTCTGCATAGATTTTGCCTTTTCTTCCATTTTACGTAAAATATCCTCAGCATTACCACCAAAAAGGACATCCTTATGTAATGGTGCATCTAGAATTTTTGCTTTCACTTGATCTGGAAGATTTTGTTCCCTTAGCCATGCATGTCTGCGAATGACTGCTCCAGTGGCGGCTGATCTGCTGGAGGCCTCTAGTGCATCATAACCACATTGTAAGGTGTGCTTGCCCACTTGCTCAGCACTATGCATCATATCCTGCAACTCTTTTAAATCTGGTTGTTCAGGTTGTGACATTTTTGTTTTTAATTGAGATAACAGAAATTGCTGATATCTAATCATATGAAACTGGCAGTTTAAGGCCCTCATGGCAAGGGTGGCCGAGGTGTAAACTTTCTTTCCCCACCTTTCTAGGGATCTAGATTCCCTTTCCCCACGCAGTGGGTTCTTGGCCGTGGAAGCCTTAATTCCTTTAGGGCCTTGAGAAATAGTTTCAGGATCTGCATTGTGGCCTTTATAGAGGAACTGATGAGAATTAGGAACTCTGTAATACCTATCTGGCTTAACTGGTGCAGGAGGCAGAGAATCAGGATTTAAACAGGCCTCCGAGTATACATCATCTAAAACCTCCAAAACAGGAGGGATAGCCAGAGGCCTATGCTGAGGTAACCAGAGGAATTCCCTGAGCCTTTTCTTGGAGTCGGAAAAATCCTGGCCTTCCCAATGGAAGTGCTCTCTCAAGGAGTGTAAAGTTTCCCCAAATGAAAAATCCTCAGGGGGGGATACAGAAGGAATGGACTGCTCTGCATCCGAATCCTCAAAGGGAGAATAAGACTGTTCTTCAGCATCAGAATGTTCTGATAAAAATGGAATCTTGGTCAGAAGGAGGAGAATCCTCCTCTACTCTGGGTCTCTTGTCAGGAGGGGCCTGTGAGCCTCTAATAAGAGTGATCAGGTCTTCAGCCATTTTAAGCATGTGCTTCTTAGGCGTGGGCCCAGGTCTTGGGCCTTGTGAGGCAGGCCTAGAAAGTTGCTTGGCTGATTTAGCTTTTGTAAAAGCCTTGATGGAGAAGGAAGATGAAGGCCGAAATACACCATGGGTGGATGTAGATCTATCCACATTGGTGGGTTCGACAAGAGCAGGTGCTTCGGTAGTAGTCTGAGAAAGGGCCGAAGAACCAGCGGTCTCAGGCACAGAAGACCCCGCCGAGGGAGTGTCGTCGGTAGTCAGGGACTGCAAAGGCGTCTCACTGAGAACCGGTCCACGTGGAGCTTGTTTCGGCGTGGTGTCGGTGGAGACCGCAGTTCTCGACTGACGGTCCTTTTCTTTGCGTTTTCTGGACATAGCGGTAGTCGGAGTATCCGACGACATTTTATAGTTAAACGCTTTTCCAAAATAATGTTGGGCGTACTCCGCCCGACGCTTGATAGTGCGTTTATTGAAAGTAGCACAAAAGCGGCAGCCCGAGACGTCGTGGTCTGGGCCCAAACAAGGTATGCAAAGGGAATGGAAATCCTTATGCGGTATTTGCTTCCCACAAGAAATACAATTATTAACTTTTTCTGACATCGGTCTGAGGCAAGAAAAGGTTCCCCAACGGGGTACTTAGCTTTAACGAAGACTTCGGTTCCGAAATTTTTTCGTAATTCAGGAGCTGGCCGACCGGCACTTGCGAACTGCTTCTGCTTCGGGCACCGCGCGGCAAAAAAGACTGGGGAAGATGGCGTCGGCTGTGTCTCTTATACTCTGGCCTTCCTGACGTCAGAAGAGTACGCGACAACAACCGACGCCGGACCAAGACTTTGGAATTCGGCCGACCGAGGGACCGCCTGCCGGCTGAAAACCCATATGTAACTACTGCAGCTGTAATGCACGATGAACATCCACCTTCAATTCATATTATAAATGGCAATGCAACCAAATATCACCACGCACAATGCTATAACATTAAACTCTTTAATCCGTCACAGAATAAGAACAGAAGCTTCTTGTAAGTGCTTTCGGGTTACAACAAACCCTTCATCAGACAAACAGTCATCATTCATAATGCCAGCATTTAAATAGTAGAAATTTGCACCAAAAATTCGCCTTAAAGAAATACTAGCCATATTATAAATTTCATTACTAAAAACGCTTAAATAGCCCATATCATTTAATATCATAAAACGTTCAAATATGCATTATATTCAAAGCAATATATAAATCAAATACATATTCAAAAACAATGAACTAGTGTGAATAAAAACAGTAACAAACTAGTTCATAATAAAAGCAACAGATATCCATTCATAATATATATGCTTAGATATTAATGACATTCACAAATCATTATTGCATATAAATAAATATCAAAATCAAATATTGTATCTGCAGCTACAGTATCAAAAATATGTATAACAATAAAATCATGTATAAAAAAGAAGAAATAATTAATTTCATATCATATGATAAAATATATATGATATATATATATATATATAATAAAGTAAAAAGAATTGCCTTTTTATACTTGAATACTAATCTTAGTTGCTTCAAATGAATGTTGGAAACGTAAGTGCTATTTGAATTAATTCCACTGCCTGCCCCCATCTTTCCATTTCATTATCAATAAGGCCACATATCTTTTACTTTCTGGCAGTAGCTGACAATGGAAGTTTGGTCAAGATTGACACATGAGTTTCAGGAGTAGCAGGACCTAGAGCATAAGAAGAGTGATTTTAAAATCAATCCCAAAATGCCTTTGTTCTCCCCCCATTCAGATTTTTCAGGTATGGAGTGGTGACTTATTACTCTGTACCAGGCAAGTATAGAACTGGAATCCCCCTCACCTCCTTTTTATTTTTTAATTGAGAGTCACAGACTCTTGCTAGTATGATACAAGGTCAGGGGTGGGCCGGGTCAGGAGGTAACCACTTGGCTAACAGTGTGGGAAGGTTATTTAGTCATTACTATTCAAAGGACTAGCGTTTCCATTTTCTTAACAGGTACTACCTCACTACAAGTTTTGAAGGATCAATGGCAATGGCTAATGTTAGAAGTGCAAGGCCTATTTTTGGAATTAGAAATGGTGCATAGTCAAGACAGGAACTTGGTTACCAGGAAAAGATGTCAGCCACTTTTGGGAAAAGAGCTGTTGAATGACTCATCTAAAGCCAAAAATCCCAGAAGGAGTTCAAGGAAGGATATAAGTGGCTCAGTGGACATATAGCATAAACCATTTTTGCTATGGGGATGTTCCAGGATCCATGCTGTGAAATTTGAAGATCTTGGCCTCACAAATACTTCACAATTTCCAAGATGTGCTGCTGATGGATACAAAAGACCAGATGTGGTTTCCACAGAAAGCATACCTAAGAACCAGCACCATGTGGGCATTCTATCAGAGTAACAATTTCCATGAAGTACTGGGGTGACTGACAACTCCCACTCTGCCACCAAGAACCCATGTGATTCACATGGTATTTTTTACAATAAGCAGAAGGGTTTCCACTCCATCAGCTACTAGCTGATATACCACAAGCAGCATATTATATAAAATGTGTCTGTGCACCATCCAGGCAGTTTTCATGATTCTTAGGTCTAGCACAAATGTGATCAGTACTAGTATTTCATGCAGGTGGGGGTGGAGGAACTTCCCACAGGATCATATGGCTCATAGGTGCATGCATTACCCACCCTATTACCCATGATGGTCCACTGACTTGATATGTAGCAGACTGCATCAAAGTTTCACATCCTTCATCTTTATATTTCCTTTGTACTCCATATTCACAAATGAAAAAAATGGTACCAGTCCCACATATAATGAGATGAATCACTGTTACTCTTAAACCATATCTGATCCTGACTTTTTAGCATTTTGTTTTTTTTTGGTAGTCTGTGCCTTGTGAATGGAGAAAAAAGAATGCAATGCTAGAATAGCAGTGACATGGTCCTTCAGCTATACTTCTCAACGGATCATGGAAAAAGCAAAAATAATGATAGTGTGGGGGGTGGGGTCCTAAAAATAGGGACAAGTTTTAAAAATTGTTATCCCAAACTTAGAAAGTAGCTCAAATCACAGGTTTTGTATCAGAACACATTTCTGAAGGATTTTAAGTCTGAAAATCAAATGAATGCTGCTATTTTGTGACAGCAGTTGTCAATGATTTGTGAGAAAACCACAGATTGTATAAGAGAAGGATCAAAACTGTGAAGCAAAACTGTTCATTCTGCAAAATTCTGGACAGCTGAGAGGTATGCCCACAGCTGTTTTTGTTACATGTTTTTTCTAGGTTGCAGCATTACAGCGTCATGGAAAATGTGAAAAGGTGAAATAATAGTTGCCAGAATGTGAAATGGTGGAAGAGTATTATGGAAATAAACACCATCTCATTTGCGTTGTCACTTCCAATGCTATAAAATGAACCAGATATGTGAAGTAATGCATCTTCTGTGGAGAAATTCAATGTAAACCATGTTTGTGTGTGTGTGTGTGCATACAACTGCCTGTTACTAACTCTGTATAGATGATAATCAATGTCTAGATTTTTGCAGATTCTGAGAACAAACAAGGCACTGCATCATAGCTTTATATTTTAACAAATATTATGCTAAGCTCTTTTTATCACAGTCACTGAAGAGTCAATGACAAGAGCTTGTACACGTTTGGCTGTATATGCTGTTCCCATAATTAAGTGAATTGCATGCTGTTAAATCTTTTTTAAAAATTATCTGAAAATTCTTACACTGTAAAATGATCATTTTTTTTTTTCATTTTCCCTGATGTATAGCCTTTGCACTTTATCCAATATCTAGTATTTGTTGATTTCAGCTACTTGGGGAATACAGAAAACCCTTTTACAAACTGCTTTTCCCCAAGTGCAAGGTAGCATCCATTAAGCAAACAGAAAAAGATACTGTTCCTTTAAACTGCGACTTTCTTTTTCCCTAAATCTCCTGCTCCTCCTCCAAAACATTCTGTCTCCAAAGTCATCAGATACTAGGCATCCAGATTAATTATTCATGGTCAAGCTCTTCCTCTGCTTGTAGACAACAGGGAGTTCTTGGCATTCCTTCCTATTAATATCTGCAGAGGTGCCCACAGCCTACAGAAAATGAGCAAATACAACCTGAGCAAATATAAGTAAATCTGTTTTGCATTAATCATTTAAGCACACAGCATTAGTACCTTACAAAATGCACGTGAGTTATGAGTGTTTCCTCTGATCAGCCCCCTCATCATAACCACTTACATGCATAGAAAATCATAATATCTTGGAGGAGTGTATTCCCCTGTATCCTCTGTATTTACTTATGGAACTGGATGTTTTCCTAAACCCATTATCTGCTGTCACCAGCTATGACTGGCTGGCAGGCAGCCAAATAACTAAATGAATTTACATCACTACATGCTGCCTTCACTGGAGAACTGGGAGGCAAAAAAACAAACAAAAAAAAAAGAAACAGAAATTGTCTTTTGTCTAACTGCAGCTATGCAATGCACACAGGAGAAAACTAACTTAAGTGATCTGAAGCTCAGATAAATGCTTTGAAAGATATTGTTGGTAGAGCTTTGCCTGTCTGAACTCTCTTGCTCAGACAACACAAACTATAGAATGAAATCATAAACAGTATCAGGAAAATGTGTCAGCATACCTAAAAGACAAACCTTGGACCATCAAATAAACAACAAATGACAGGGAAGAGAGATAATACAAAGATGATGTCATACTATTGGAATATTGAGATGTACATGTATTAATGGTTACAGAAAAAATATTTAGCTGGAGTTTATACAAATCCCTTAGTGGTGTGCTTTCTGAAAGGGGTAGGTTTAACGTTGCATTTATACACTGTAAAAGATCTATTCCTGGCAATTTCTATACTCTTATTGTATTATCACGCAAATGTTATATATATATATATATATATATATATATATATATATATATATATATATATATATATATATATATTTATATATATATATCTGTGTGTGTGTGTGTGTGTGTGTGTGTATATATATATATATATATATATATATATATATATATATATATATATATATATATATATACAATCACACATATAATCTGCATCAGTCGTTTATTTCTAAAAGCTTCCTGTTTTTGGTTAATATATCTTCTGCTATAAAACGGCCTTCCACGAATTATTTTGCCATCAAGAGTACTGGGTTATAACATATCAAGCTTGCAATGCATTAGCAGAAAGACAGTTTAATTGTAATAAATATCACACCCCCACAGGAAGAATGAAAAGGATGCTCATACAGCAAACAAAAATGCAAAATCATCCTTCAGGGTTACTTATTTTAAAGGTAAATGTAACTTACTTCTTTTTGCTTGGATGCTCCTACTAAAATTATCATTCCCACTGATATATTGGGCACTGAGAAATAACATACCTTATATGCTTATTACATTTATTTTGACTTAAACAAAATGACTTATCAGATTCCACTTTCTCAATGGAAACTCACAAGAGAGATTAACAAATAATGGTCAATACAGGTAGCATACTGCTTTCTCCATTTTATCAATAACATACATGATATATATTTTGAATGAGTAATACTTGTTATGGCTAAAGCCTATTTTCAATGGCAGTCTTTAAGGAGCACTGTCTGGTTAGAGACTTGCTCAGAATTTTTCAGTGGGCAAATACAGACTGAAGGACTGCAGGTTGAAGCTTGTCTGCGACATCTTTTACTAACCCTCTGTACTGGACTGCCATAAGCTTGGCAGGAGAAGAGGAAACATTATGTGCACTACAAGGTGCAAACAAAGGTTTTCTTCATGCTGCAGACTGATGCGAACATGTGCAAGAACGTTTGTATTTGTCACAGATTTTTTTTTTATATCAACTACTTTACATGTAAGTACTGTGGCAAGAAAGAAACATGTTTTTTAATTAACAAAGACATATATTTTTAATTAAAAATCTGCAATGTTTTTCGTAGTGGTTGAAATTATTTTAGATTTGTAGTCCAGAAGAACAGATGACAACCCTATTCACTAGTTTAGCTGGGTGAGTTTGTTACACTATACAACATATAAATATACACAATATAAATGAAACTTGCATGCACCTTAACTGGCATGCATGTATATTAGAGTAAGAACATTCAGATCTTATGCTCCTGTTTCTGACTCTTAGGAAGTGAAACTGCTCAACACTAGAAACAAAGTTGAAAAAGGTGCAAAGGCAATTCTGGGGATGTAGCTGGAACTCCATTAAAAAAACATCTCAGCACTTTCATTTTTTGTTAACTATTAAATGAAAGATGAATAAGAAGAATATAACTGTATAAGTCTCAGTTTACACATATAAACACACACACACACACACACACACACACACACACACACACACACACACACACACACACACACACACACACACACCAACTTCTGTATGTGTTTGGCTCCCAAAGTCACCCACCTCTGGACCTGTTAAAACTACTTCTAGATGATGCATTACTCTGTTATCCTGTAAACATCCACTTTTCTTTATTAACAGTTAGAAAGGAAGAAATATGAAATAACTTCTCTTATTTACCCTTCCTACCTGTAGCCATCTATTTTTAATGACTGACCTCAGATGCATATCCATTTTTAATTCCTGACCATTTTCATTCTTGACTTTTTTTAATTTTTTTTAATTTCTATCTCTTTTTTTCTCAATAAAAGTATTAACAAAAAAATAATTTATTATAGGTATTTCACAGTTTGTCATAAGTATCTCCTCCCAGAATCTGTTGTGTGAGAAGGGCCCTTTGGGCTATGCTGAAATAAAATCACAAGATGAAAAAAGAGACCTCTTACAGAAACAATCTACAGTGACTGGCAACCTAGATAGTTTTTCTCTATAGATATCCCATGGAAGGAATGAAAGAAAGAACCAGAAAAATGGTGTTGGTATAAATGGTCATTTGGGTGTGTTACTCCACCCAGTACCAGTTCAACAGATGGTTCTAGTGTAATTTTACATAAGAAAACTTAATACTGTATCTCCTACCTGGAGTACAAATCTTATAAAAACATCATGAACAATTAACAATTAATTGTTAACGGTAAGTGGACAAAAAGTACATGTTAACATAGATGAGCAGGTAGTCTTATCAAAGGAGAAAAAATCAAAAGAAAAAAGAAATAAGATATGTTGAACCTTAACTATCTAACATGCACGCACCCCTACACACACACACACACACACACACACACACACACACACACACACACACACACACACACACACACACACACACACACACACACACACACACACACAAAGTACTATTGACTTAATTGTCCCATCCTCTTGCAAAGAGATTCTAAAACATTTTCATTGGTACAAAGCGTTGGAGGGTCCCTCTGTACCTGGCTATTCTCCATCCAGCTACTCAACCATACAGAAGGCATATTACAACATGAGAAGAAGACAATATCCAAATGAGATAATAATGCAGCAATTTATGAAAACTGCAAAATTGAAATTACAGCTAGACAGTATGCATTAACTATAGAACCAAAAGGTGAACTGATGTTTGGGGGCAATGTGAATAAGTTATTTGACTGGAAGGTGGGAAAGGTTGCGCATGGATAGAAAGCACATGATTTAATATTACTGTGGATTGGTGGGAGAGTTCAGGATAATCAACATTATCCTATTTGAGGGCAGATGGGATGCACTTATGAAACTGCTGCTCTTTCTGAACAGAAATGGGCCAGCCAGAATGTGAACTTAATACCACTAGTATACCAACAGTAGCAACTAATTATTTTTAGTTTGCAAGGAGGTTCAACGGATGTCAGTATTGTACATTCACTAAGCAAAGAATGATTTCTTAATGAATGTCACTCTTTGAATTTAATGTTTCACATTAGTGCCGTTTCATTCAGTAATTCATTAGAGATAAACTGCATAGAATACAATCAACTAATAATCTTTTTACAAAATCTGAATTGAAAGTACAGTTGTGTAAAAAGATAATGGGTGGTGGTGCATGGAGCAAAGAGACTATGGTCCCACTGTATCCTTCTCATGTGGAGTCTTGCCAGGGTTATCATAAGAATCATAGAAGCCATAATAACCAAACCAAGCAGTATTCCTTCACAGTTACCAACATTTGAGTGGAAATCCCTAGAAACATTAATAGCAGCCGAAGCTTTCCCAGGATGGGCACATCATTCTGACAAAACAGGTAACTCTACTTTGTTCCGTATCTCTGGCATGACAAGAGAGGCTCTCTCTTGGCAACTGAAGGACTACTAACAGCTGTAGAGGATGTAAGTAATCCCAGGTCCATAGTGGCAGTAGGTGCTACACCAGAGGGAACTCTGGGTAAAAGATGAGCTGCCTGAAATACAACTAACGGTCACAGCAGAGTCACCACCTGTGGCTGAGGCTAAGTTTTAGACTACTGTGATGACAAAGGCTGTTTGCTTCATTTTTTCTTTTTCTTTTTGTGGCTGGAAGAAGAACAGACCATGGGACCAACAGATTGTTCTATGGTTAAACCAGAAATCGTACCTCTTTCCTGTGGAAATGAAGCAGCAATTTCCATAAAAACAAAAAAAGTCTTTAAGTCACTTTTTCACACACAAACTGTAAAACAAGCACATACATGCCCGTTGGCAGCCCCATAAGGTAAAATGAGCACAATTTCTCCAAAGAAAAAATAGTTTTCAATTTCTTTAAACAAATTTTTAAACTGAGAAAAAAAAAAAAGCGCTGCAATTTAAAAGTACAGTGCAGTCTCATGACAGTCCATTTACCCAAACATTCCTAGCTTTACAATACCTTACCTGAAGCAGAAGGTATCAATAATAAACAAATTTATTAAATGTAAGTTCTTTTCCCCAACGGAACTTATCTGCCCAGCAAAGGAACAACACAGGTTGACTGTTAATCCTCAAAAGTCTCAGAGTAACATACTCTTCAGTTGCAGTAAAACTCTGAAGGGCTTGGCAGCAAAACTTGTATTTTAGTGGGCTCAGCTCATGCTGCCTCTTAGTTTTGGTATGTGCAAAGTGCCCTGAAGCTTTGGAAGCAGGTGGGCTGTTACACCCTTTGAAGGATATAACCCTTGTAGCTAAGGATACTGCACAGTGATCAATATGATGAACATCTGTTGATTCAAAACATCTTGATTCACCAATTAACCACTATGTTTTTACAATATTATTACATACCATTCTTGTTTTGTTTTCTGCTTCTACAGTTGAAATGATGCAGTTGCTTAGTTTTTGTATGATAACCACACTTCATTGGCCTTGCATATAGCTAAAATATGATTTTATCAATTTGCTATTTTGACTCATACACACGCTTCATTTTCATACAGAATTTTGTGTCCCATAGCCAGATGTACTTTTCAATAACATTTTTAAAAAAAATTCTTTATTGATATGTAGATGTGTCTGCAACACTTTGTTTCTCTTGAGGAGAATATGGGACCTGATCTTGAAAATGATTTATTCCAACTTTGAAAATATTTTGCTGCTTTAAGTACAGTATATCCTTATTATGAACTAGTTTATTTTCCAAAGCTTTTACATATGCATATAGCCAATATCATTCTCTATTTTCAAGACAGATATTCTTTTGTCAGTATATACACTGGAAAAATACAAAGGAAATAAGGCAAACAGGATCACATAAGAAATGAGCAAACCATATTTACAGGTGCAATGATATGCTAAAAAAACTTATATACGTATTTAGAGATGCTACAATATTTAGGTTAATGTGCCATAATAAAGTCTAAAGTGGCAAAAAATAGAAGAAAAATGGGAACCATGTTTAGCAGAACTTGTTGGATGAGATGTAGTTGTAATGAAAGAGATGGCTTAAACAAAATGAATATTAAGCTATTGTTACTTCAAATAACCAGCTGCAGATTAATGAGTTTGAGTACAATACAATGAATGCAGGACATAATAATTTCACATACACACAGAGGCAGACATAAATAAATGAAACAGCACCTTAAGAAGCCCTACCTAACAGTTTCTTAGGGACTTTCATTCTAGGATTAATAGTAATAGGGGTCTAATTATTTTGCCAGTCTCATTTCAAAATCATACCTACATGCTATTTTATACTGCTTAATTACACTAATTGGGACTCCTATTGTTAAGTGTTATTAAAACACTGTAGTTGTGTTGCCTCAAGAGAAATTGTGTTCCCTTTAAGCCTTAAACCTTAAGTATACGTCTCTAGTTTAGCTACTGACATTGCATCACATAAGGTATCACATACTTTCAACAAACATGCAATGCAGTGATTACCAGAGATACCACTGGAGAAAATAATTGAATCCTACAATATTCTCAGTAATCCTCTACTAAGAATTAAAAAGCATTAGTAATGGCTTTTTTGAGGTTAAAGTATGGCTCAGTAAATACGCATAAAATTGGCAAATTTATGATTTTTTAAGTTCAATTGTCAGCTTTGATATAAAGCATTTATCTTTAGACTCTAATACCTGGTTTCCATCACAGAGCCAAAAACAAGCAACTTAATTTAGCTTTTTTTCTGATTTTTGTTTTTTCAGCTACTCTGCCAAATTCCATTAAAGTACTACATCAGTCTAGATCTTGAAGCAAGTAGCTGCAGGGCTAAATGCCTACAGAACTAGAGCACTTGTTACAGCATATTTAAACATGCATCATTACTGCATCACCCTACTTCTGCTTCATGACTTCATGCTATACCCAAGGATTTCTTAATCTCATTTGCAGTCACCTTGCTGTTTACCTTGTCATACCTTTCAAAATTATAAAACCATCTTTGGACGTAAATTTGCTTCCATCTTCATTATATTGCTTTTTTCATACAGTTCCCTGCCTTTTGTCAGGTATCAGATGTCACAATGAATCACATTCCTTAGTCAGTCCTGTTCACTCTGCAGATGCCAGTCCTCAGTAGAAATGTTTACCATAATGTATCCTCACCCATTATAAAAACACCTACTAACTAGCATTATGTACCAGCAGTTTTTCTTGCATTACACATTGTATATTTCTGGTTCTCTGACTTCTGTTGTTAACTTTGACATCCTCGTGTATATATCTCATCTCCGTTCTAGAAGCTATACTCTGGGCTAACATAATATCTAAATATCATATGTATACGTGTTTGAATCAAATGATTTGCTGATCAATGTTTTTAGCTGTTAACTTCCGCGGTGGTGCAGCTGTGGCGTTGTTGCCTCACAGCAAGATGTTCTCCATTTTGATTCTCGGCTTGGGTTGGGAGTGCCTTCTGTGTGGAGTTTGCATGTCCTCCCCGTGGTCGAGTGGGCATTCGAAAGACATGTGTTGAATGGGCATGCCTTTATTGAAGGTTGGGCATCGGGCTGGCAACTCAACACCATAAAATTCAACTGCCAATCATTAGCGGACCGGAGTTCCGCTGTGGTGACCCCTAACCAGGAAAAGCCAAAAGACAAACAACAACAACATTTAATAATGTTTCCACACGTTCAGCAGCCTATATTTTTCTGGCATGCAACTTTAGACTGGCAGTCAATCTTAGACTGGATCCTGGTATCTGACCCCACTCATGCACAGCTATATGGCTGTCTTCCAGACAACCTAAGTGACCATCATGTAACCTAGCTACTTAGGAACAGGTCCCAAACCATCAGCCAACCCTTCCTCAGGGTAGTTCATAACAAAAATAACTTTATAGCTACTGACTTCATCAATACACTAAAAAGCTGCAACTTGGCCCCACCTAAAACAGTTATCTCTAGACAAAGCCATAGAACACTTTAACACAACCTTCCTAAAAATCTTAAACCTTCATGCTCCCTCCTGAACATTAGAATAAAAACTAACTATGCCCCATGGCCTTAGAAGAGATACTAAAACTATAATGAAGGATAGGGACAAGGTCTGGACTCTATATCAGAAAAACAAAACCACTAGTTTTAGACAAAACTATCTAGAATTCTGTAACAAAGCCAAAAAACAAATCAAATTAGACAACGCTAATTACTATAAAAACATACAAGAAAAATATGCTCACAACCCCCAAAATTCTGGGCCACTCTAAAAGGCATACTCCACCCAGGAAAATTCACTACTCCATCCCCAGTGCAACCAAATAATCTTGAAAACATTCCCACACAATTCAACAAATTCTTTACCAAAATTGTCAAAACCCTTGCCAAAGCCCAAAACAGTATTTGTAGCCTTACACCAATAAATACCCCAACCCACCCTAATATCCAAAACAATACCCCCAAATTCAACCTTCCTTCAGTGTCCACCACAATAGCAGCAGACAAACTACCAGCAAATTTCCTTCAGATATCTGCTGATGCCAAAGCCTATCATGTCTCTATTCTCATAAATAGGTCTTTATCAGAATGTAGGGAACCCACATCTTGGAAAACATCACATATCATCCCACTGCACAAAGGAGGTAATTCCTTAGAGATCACCAGTTATCTTCCAATAGCAATTCTATCACCTTTGTCCAAAATATTAAAAAAGAGTTGTTCACACTCAACTAATGAAATACCTCCAAAATAACAACCTTCGCTCCATATCACAGCATGGGTTTAGACCCTCCCACAGCACCACCACAGTGCTACTATCATTCACCAACAAAGTTAACCACCACAGAAACAAGGGTCTGTTGGTATCTTCTATAGTCTTAGACTTATCAAAAGCCTTTGATATGGTAAATCACAGTTTGCATCTTGAAACTCTATCTACCCTAAATATAAGTCCCCCCACCATATCATGGTTCAACAGGTACTTAACAGACCATTAGCAAGCAGTTCTCTGGCATGACCAGCTGTCCCCCCATTACCAGTAACCATAGGAATCCCCTCAAGGGTCTATTATTGGCCCATTGCTGTTCTCTCTGTTTACTAACCAGATCTCC
>NC_056736.1:7107115-7177115 GCF_019279795.1 Protopterus annectens | reverse complement strand
TGTGTGTGTGTGTGTGTGTGTGTGTGTGTGTGTGTGTGTGTGTGTGTGTGTGTGTGTGTGTGCATATACTTCTTGTGGAACCCTGTAGTACATCCCAGAAAATGTTGATGGAAGAATCTTCATCACTTATTTTATTGTGAGCAATGCAGAAATATGCAGATGACTGTCTGGACTGTCTGGATTCTCAATAAACGTGTCACTCAGATCCACTGAAAATGATGGTGCAACCAGGCAGAAGGATGACCCAAAGAAAGCAGATTGCAATGCACCATTAACAGCACATGTCACTACACAAGCCTTGCACTCACAGGATGGGCTACATGATGCACCATTAACAGCACATGTGACTACATAGTCTTGCACTCCTAGGCTGAAGCAGGCAGACAATGTCTGGTTGACATGAGTGACACCACACTCCCTAACAGACATTATGTGCCTTCTGCAGGAAGTATACCCATCACGATCATACAGTACAATGATGTATTATAAGGTACACCTCATACAAATGAAAACTGAGCAATACAAACAATATGTGTGCCACACATATGAAGTTTTACTATATATAATCATTTGTGCTATAAATAGGAAAAGGAACTGGCATTCATGCATACACTTACTGCTAAGAATGCCGTTATTGTCAGGATCAACTGATCTGTGAATTCTCTGTGCAACATTTTCCCCAAATCTCTTGAATTCATGTACAACTATTTTGTCAGAAAGAGAAAGTTCCTGTGGCACAAAGTTTCATTCCTTCAGCTCTCATTTGCCTACTTTATGACCATAAGCAGGTCGCTTAACCAGATATCCCAGTAAAGAGACTATGTGAGTCCAGTAGGTTTACCTAGTTAACAAATGGGTATTACTGAGAGTTAGGGTTTGGCATAATGGTTAAGGTGTGCACTTCACACATACAAAGTAGCAAGTTTGATTCTTACCTTTGAAGAGAAACTGGTTGCATTTAAAATTTCCATTTTGCATACTGGTTCTGCTAAAGTACTCCCTGAATGACAGTGAAAAATCAAATTCCAAAATATGAGGAGTTAAACATTTTTCTTATTTGCAATTTCATATCATCTGTATCTAGTTTAATTAATCTAACAGTTAAATTGTCTGTTCCAGCACATGGTGTCACATCATAGCATTTATAAACAAAGAGAGGGATCTCGAAAGGAAAAAAATACTGTACCATCTTGTCCCACTAAGGAGAATAATAGTTCATTATTATTTGAGAAAAATGTTTCTTAAACTAAAATTAAAAAAAGGTACAGGTCGGGAGGGTGGCCTAATGGTTAATGTGTTTGCCTTGCAAACACAAGGTGCAGGGTTTGAGTCTCACAAGGGATAATTGGCTAGGCTTAAAATGGTTCGCAAGGGCTGTTCGCTTATTAAAACCTATGGACAGAATATTCTAAAATAAAATAGTTGCCTCCCTAACATCTAAAAAAGGATAATTTACTGTTTTATCATCAAATAGTAAAGTAACTGCAATCCTTATAAAATAAGGAGGAACTTTCACAATGATCATTAACACTACCATAGCAATATTGCCTTATCCAGTGAAATAATCCTAATCTAGTCTTTATAGGTTCTGCCAACATGCACAACCGTTTTGTAATATTGAAAATACAAACATTTGAAAGTTCTTCCTTATTTGTAATACTCTGATGAAACCTATTTTACTGAAGTATATCAATAACTTTATTAATCAAGCAACTATATACTGTTTTATTGCAGCCATAATGAATGATTGCATAATAATCAGTTGTTACTAGCAAAAAGGTAAAACAAAAACAAAAAAGTAACACTGATGTTTCTAGCTTAAATATAGTATCATTTTTTTGAAACAGAACATTACATTTAATTATACACTCAAGAAAGACGTGGTCAGTAATGAGATATCAAGAACACAATCAGCCCTCATAATTAAAATAAATAAATAACTGCCAGTGATTTATTTCTCCATACTAGTGTACAGAGAAATGTTAGTAGGCTCAGTTGTCATTTTACAAAAATGTAAGCTTGGAATATCTTCCAGTATATAAAGTGTTGGGGTATTTAATTCTGAAGTCTTGCTTATCTTCCATCATCATCATCATCACCACCATCATCCTCGTTAACCTGTTTTCCCATTTTCTACATGGGGTTGGGGTGTTATGTTAACTGTTGCCACATCTCTAAGTTTTTAATGCCTCTCTTCAACCTTATTTGACAGTCATCCCTTGTTGTCACAGGTTTTCTCTCAAGCAATACATCCATCTCTATGCTGGACAACATAATTTCTTCTTACCTTCTTCCTGTCTGTTCTAAATCTTCAGCAAATCATCTACTTCTCTCTTGCACATGCGGCTTAACCATCGTAATCTGTTTTTGTCAGACTTCTCTGCAATTGGAGCTACTTTGGATTTTGTTTTGATGTTGTCATTTCTTTGTCCAACTGAGTGCATCTTAACACCCATCTTAGGCACTACATCGCCATCCCCTTTAGTTCTTCATTTGCTCTGCCTTTACTGCCCAAGTTTCTGTATCAGATAGAAGTATGTTGTTATCCACTTTTTTCTACACCTTACGTTTCAGCTTCTTTGGAAGTCATCTGTCACACACAAGGCCATTCAGACCTTGTACATAGCCTGTAGTAATTATACCAGTGTTTCTTGGACCTCAAACAGTTGCAGGACTGCCTAAATCAGCTTTTTTGAAACCTTGGCACATGCTTTTTTCCAATTAAAGGAATGCTCAGTTTGACTCTTTCCTCACCTCTAGCTTTTTCTAAATTACTGTAAACATGTGGTCAGTTGTGCTGCACCCTGATGAGAATCTTAACTACTTATCTCATTTCTACTGCTCTGTATTTTCATTTAATAGTCACCCTCTCCAGCACCTTCATGCATTGTGACTGGAAATTGAGACCTTTGTACTGCCCAATGCTGTGAACATCCACATTGTTCTTTTACTATGGCATTAGAATGCCTACTCTTCAGTCATCTCAGATAAAACTTTCTTTCCAAATTATTATGAATATCCTCACAAGCCATTTCTCCCCTAATTCACCCAGCATCATTCTCATAGCTGCTGTATCCTCCTCTTAACCTGCTACTTCCCTGATTTCATTTTCTAGAATGCTGTTTTATAGCACAAACACTGCTAGACACTTGCTAAACAAAACAATACAGTCTCACAATAAAAACAGACTTAGCATTAACAGTAAGCTTCTCTGCCCTTGAAACTCAGATTCATTGAAACAGGATTGAAACCTACATTCAAAGAAAATGAATCTGGCCAGTGGCAGATAAGTTTACCTTTTCCTGTGCTCTTTCATTCCTTTTTTGATTGTATAAAATTGCAGTCCTTGTATAATACAGCACCACATTTTAGAGTGTGTTTTAAACGTGTAGTTTTGAACATTTTACCAGTAAGGAATGAAACAAAATGTATGAACCATTAATGACAAAACTGCCCATATCAGAACATTTCAACCTTAAAAGTCCACTCAAACTCATTACAATCCACCAATATTAGTCAATAAGCACAATCTCAGCAGAAGTAAAAGTCATTTGAATAATTCCACATTAAAGAGTTCTGTAACTAATGAAGAGGTTACTGCTAGCAAATAATTCAAGCAAAAGAGACCTCCAAAGCAGAAATGCAAGCAACCTCCACCCCCCAACACAACCCAAATGACACATAGTCCACAAACTCAGTGTGCCACTCAACCACAGCCCATAAGGCAAAACAACGTACCCAACACTCTAGTCACATGTGGCTCTATAGTCAGGCACACTGATGTTTCACTCACCCGGTTAAACAAGGAGAAAGTTACTGTCAGCTGCCTGTCGGGTGCCAGGATCTGCACATAATGCACGCACTCAGGTAACTCCACAACAAGTACAAATATGACTCTGTCATTGTCCATGTTGGTGTGAATGACATGAGGTGTACCTCCCTGGATTACATGAAAAGAGACATGGAGGAGCTCTCCAATCCTTTAGCCCAGGCAGGTATAACCCTAGCCCTGAGTAGCATCCTGCCATCACCCAGAATGATACCATAGTACAAGGACAAAATGATTGACTTCAACAATTCGCTAACCTACTGGTGTCATTCTAAGGGGATCCAGTATCTGTTTGCCTGGGATGACATGATCGACAGACCACGATGCTTTGCCAGAGATGGCCTGCACCTGTCACCCTTGGTATTCTGGATACTGGCTAAGGCTCTTGCCACCCCTATAGTGCCTTTTTTAGGCAAGGCTCAAATGACAAATTCACCACCTTAACAGGTACAAGCAAGCAATATCTGAGGGTAATGCTACTCAATGCTAGAAGTCTAAACCTCAAATTGCATTCACTAGAGGCACTCTTTAAAATGGAGAACATCGACATCTGTGCAGTGACAGAGACCTGGTTCAAGGATCCAGACAGCACCCCTGCATTACCAGGCTATAATTCATACCACACCTTTTGGCCACCTAACCGGGACCGAAACACTAAAGGTGGAGGCATGTCCATATATATTAAGGATATCCAAACCTCTAGGCTAGTTGCTCAGCATAATGCATCCGAGATTATCCAAGTGCAACTAACTCTGGGCAAGACCACAATACAAATTGTAATTTGCTACACATCCCCCACCATGCCCCAGGAGTCCCACTCCTCATTTCTTGATACACTGGAAAATATTACGGTACAACCAACACCCTAATAATGGGCGATTTCAACTATCCCACCATTAACTGGGAAAACTACTCATGTACCAACTCTTTTGCTCAACGTTTTCTGGAATTCATAATTTCCAGTGCCTTGGATCAACATGTCCACACCCCCACCAGGGGCAGCAATATCCTAGACCTGGTCATTACCAACATCGGCGACAGGTGTTCCACACCAGAGGTCAATTCCTTATTGGACAGATCCGACCTCAAGCTAATCATCCTAGACATCCACATCACGCTCCCAACCCCATTATGGAAACCACCGTAAAAAAATTCTCCAATGCTAACTTCACGCTTCTTAAGACAGAAGTGGCAAACTTCACGACACCCATGCAGATGGACAATAGAGGTCCGACTGCTGAATCCGACACAAATGCACTTTATAAGCACTTACATGAGTGCATGGATCATGCTATCCCTAACAGAACCAAGATGCTATCCTCCCAAAAAGGAAGCCAATCTGATGGTCCCCTACCATAAACAAACTCTACAACAGAAGAAAGAAGCTGTTGCAAAAAAGAGTAAAATCCTATGATTGGAGGAACCTCAGTAAGAAGCTGAGATCCCTCATAAAATTCTCCAAAGCTAGTTATGAAAACAAAATCACCACAGATTCTAAAGAGAACCACAAAGCATTCTATAGCTATGTCAATAATCTCAATGACAGCAATCAGATCTGCTCTGAGTTACAGCACAATGGCACTAAATATACAGAATCAACTGATATTCCAACATCCTGGCAGATAGGTTCAGTGCTAACTTTACCCCCACCCTCACCCACTAGAGGGCCCATCTCTATACCGGAAGAATGCAAACTTCCTGTAATCACAGCTGCACAGGTAAAAACCACACTCTCCAAGGCCAAGAACACAGCATCCATGAGACCTGACAACATCCCAGGCTGCGTTCTACATGAACTGCATAACGAACTGGCACCCCCACCTAAGCACCATGTTCAATCATTGCCTCACCTCAGGCTTTGTGCACACTGAATGGCACACAGCAACAGTTATCCCACTCCACAAAGGGGGAGCCACCATGGACCCCGGGAACTACTGCCCTATTAGCCTAATGAGCCTGGTCTGCAAGGCCATGGAATGTATCATCATGGATCTTATACACAAAGACATTGGTAATCTCCAGACTCTCGACCCCACCCAGTTTGGGTTTGTAAAAGGGAGATCATGTCTCCTAAACCTGATAGACTTTTTTGAAACAGACTCCAAAGCCATAGACGAGAGTAAGGTGGTTCACACAGCCTATCTAGAATTCGCCAAGGCTTTTGACACCATCCCCCACTCTGGAATTATAGATAAACTCACTAAATTAGGTACAAATCCCTGTTTCACAAGATGGGTTGCCAACTGGCTCAGTGACAGAACCCACAATGTGAAATTATCAGACTCCAAATCCGACTTCAGATCAGTGACAAGTGGAGTACTACTGGGTTCAATCCTGGGTCCTCTCCTGCTTGATATCTACTTTTCTGAAGTACAGGCTAACACAGAAGGTCTTTGGCTAATGAAATTCACAGATGACTGCAAGCTAGGAGCCATAATCGAAACTCCTAATGATGTGGACATCCTACAAAAGGCCCTCATGGAGACAGATGCCTGGTGTCAAAGCCATGGCCTCAAGCTCAATGTCAAAAAGTGCATTGTCATCCTCTTTGATAAAAACTCTGTAGCCATGAGCTACCACATAGGTGGTAGTCTACATAACATCGAAAGTGTGATAAGAGACCTTGTGACACAGGTGGACAGTAGACTCTCCTTTGATAATCACATTGCTGCAGTAGTCAGGAAATCCTTCTACATGGCACACCTCATCACAAAAAGTTTCTTATCCAGGAAAAAAGAGGTCATTGTTCCCCTCTATTCATCACTCATTAGACCCATTATAGAGTACAACACCCCTTTTGGTATGTACCTTACAAGACATCTACAACAACTGGAAAAGCTGCAGAAGTACCTCACAAAGATGATTACCAGCCTCAAACAGATGCCCTACACAGACCATCTCAAAAAACCACAGCTTTACTCCGTCACATATCGGCTACTCAGAGGCGATCTCTGCCTAACATACACATCTATGTCAAACCCAGAGCTGTTGGACATGCTCCACTTAAAGAAATCCCAGTCCCTCCGAGCTACATGTAATGGGTACCTAAACCTTGTCACTACAATAAACAGAACATGCTGGAGGGATAGATTCATGTCCCAGACACTTCCCATACCCTGGAACAAACTATCTATCTATATCAAACAAAGCTCCTCATTAGCACCCTTCAAAAAAAAATCTTGATGATTGGATGGGAAATAGGAAATTCACCCCGGGGATCACCTCTGTGGCTCAGCTTGACAGGAGCACAGGACATCATTTTCTTGCGTGGCAAAAGCCAGGTACCTTTTTGGCTAGGCTTATATAGGCCCTAAGGCCAAGAGCCTAGTACCTACCTATGAAAATATGAACCTATAGGTGTTTCATCGGCAAATTCACTGTCTGCTACCCTCGACAAATAAATTGTCAATATTACGTGGTAGCGCTGCGGTAGCGTTGTCGCCTCACAGTAAGATGCTGTTCGGTTTGATTCTCAGCTAGATCGTCTTCTGCGTGGAGACATGTGCGAATGGGCGTCCCTCCGTTGAAGTTTGTGCATCAGGGCTGGTAACTCAGCATGTAAAAATTGACTACCAATCATTAGCGGACCGGAGTTCCGCTGTGGAGAACCCTAACCGGGAAAAGCCGAAAGTCACAACAACATTAAAAAAATGGATGGCTGATAACATTGCAATAAGGAATGGGTGGAAAACTGACAACAGGTTGATAGTTACTAGGCTTGTCATCCAAAGGAGGATACATTCAGGACTGCACCCCCTCCTTAAAGTACAATACAGAATCAGCAATCCATCTACATGGTGTGGAAAATAACCCACAGTCTTCTTAATCAAAAGCCAGTATGCTACCCGTTGTGCTACTAACACTGCTTTCAAATTCTCTAGAAAAAACAGTGACAAGTATTTGCTAAACAAAACAGGTGCAAACTGAAAACAGACGTAGCGTTAGCAGCTTCTCCTGAAGTTCAAAGTTCTTAGAAAATGCACTGAAGCTCGTAATTCCTTGAAAATGCACTAAAGTCAAGTCCATGAAAATCCACTGAAACTCATATTTTTGAGTAGTCTGGTTGTTGGTGCAGAGGATTCAGGTACTTCTGTGTGGTTTGGGCCTGACAAATTAGCTAACCTGCTATCTCTGACTAAGGCATTACACACACACACACAGACATACACATGTGTACACACAGACACACATTTGCCCACACAAACACACACACGAACGGATGCATACACCCAAGCACGCGCACACACACACACACACACACACACACACACACACACACACACACACACACACACACACACACACACCTACATACACACACACACACACACACACACACACACACACACACACACACACACACACACACACACACACACACACACACACACACACACACACACACACACACCTTCCTTACTGATGGAATGGTTGCATGTCCCAGAGAAACAGTTGTGTTTAAATGATGAGAAGGAGAAGCAAGTATATTGGTAAATTATGTGCCCACACATGAATTGCTTCAGGCATAACCATATTTATGAGGACATGATTAAATGAAGTATTTAGGATTATGGATTAAAAAATGATTCTAGTGTGCAGCTAAGGATATGTGGGAAGAGACTAAACAAAAGATAATACAAAAACTGAGAAAATGGAAGCTTAAAATGTTTTTAGTCTCTTTAGTCTTATATACAGGTCAGCCATATTTTTATCAACCAGAGAGATTGTGGATAACAATTAATAAAGAGCTGAAGGACTTTAACTGGGAGGAAAAAAGGCAATAGTCAAGGTGGAGAAGCTGATTCTTCCAGCGAAGGGGTATTTCAGAGCTACACAGTTAAGACTCCTATACAAAGCAGAAAACTGTATATCAAAGTGGAAAGGGATGATGCTGAAACAAGGGGGAAGCTCAAGAAACAAGGAGAGACTGGGATTTTGGATGCACGCCTTTAAGGAGAATAACAATAATCATACACAATATTATATCCATAAATTAGCAGAAAGTATTCTAAGAACTAAGCCCAACATGGAATTGTAGAAAAGAGATTCTGCCAATAGGGATGACTGCAATTGGGGAAATAGACAATAGGTAGGAGGTGCCTGGAATTTAATGGGGAGTTCTTGCAAAGGAGTCAAGGTATTGGGAGCAAATAACTAGAGAGGGGAAAAAAGATAGAATGGGAAGACACCAATAATTTATTTGGACTTCAGGTTTGAGATTGCCTTCCTTATCAGGGATTGATATCAGAGTATAAGCAAAGAGAAAGAAATGGGGGGGGGGGTCCTAAATGAAAGACCAGCACTGGTAGACTTTTTAGTAAAATATAGAACAGAAGTTGCCATTAAAAAAGGAATAATTAGTAGAACATATAAAATATTGCATGATAACTATAAGAATCAATCAGAGGAGGTTAGAAAGGATTGGGAAGAGAGACTGGATAAGCAATTCACAAAGAGACAATGGGAGGATATATGTATGTTTCCTATATATTCAACAAACTCTAGAAGATTTAGGATTTTAGCCTAGAAATGTTTGCATAGATATTTCTATACCCCAAGTAGACTCCAGAGATTTTTTCCTCAAGCAGACAGCAAATGTTGGAAATGTGACATGGAAGAAAGAGGTAGTTGGGAACATATTTTCTGGGATTACGTTGCATTGGTGGATATTAAGGACTCCCCATGGGATGCACTGTCAGAGATGCTGGGTGGGCAGATTGGTCTCATGAGGGAGATGATGTTTTCCGAGCTATGATAAAGAATCACAATTGCCTAAGCATGGTAAGGCCTTGCTGTGTCTAATAATGGTGGCTGCCAAAACTGCAATTACTAGAAAATGGAAATCAGAATCTAAACCAAATATACTAAAAGTAGTGAATATAGTACCATAGATAAAACAACTGGAATTGAGATCTTTAGAAAAGGGTAGGAGCAAACTATATAGGAAAAATGGGAATTGAGGTAACAATACATACAAGGGAGGAATGAGGTTTAAAAGGTGGCAGAACTTAAATGAGCTATCTAATGTTTGACTGAAAAAAGACTGTGTAGATTATAAGTGATGTATATTGTTTGCAACTGGGAGTGTGCCACCAGCTCACATTCTTGTTCTGTTTTCTTCCTCATAAAATCTGTGGTTTTAGAGTTTTCTTTATTTTCAGACATTTGAATTTCAGACTTCATATTCTTCAGAAAGTACATGGTAACATAAAACATTTTATTCTAGCATTTTTTTAACTTTATAAGATCAATATTTTCATAGATTCATAGATTCTTACTAAGCTAACTGCCCTTGCGAGCCATTTTAAGCTTAGCCAATTATCCCTTGTGAGACTCAAACCCTGCACCTTGTGTTTGTAAGGCAAACACCTTAACCATTAGGCCACCCTCCCAACCCACATTTTAAACATTAATTGTATAACCTTGGAAAGTTGCTGGAATAAAATGCTGTGCTACTGCCATGCATTTCACTGCCTAGTCTTGAACCCAGGACCCTGTGGACTACGGTCATAGCAACATACCAATGAATTCTGAAATCTGTCCCTATTTTTGGGGCTGTATTCCCCCATTATTGGCTCTGTGCAGGTTTTTTGTGCTAAGAGGTTGAGAGCAATGGTGAGAACTGAATTCACTGAAAATGTTTGGGGGCTGTATAACCACATTATTGGCTTTGTACAGGTCTTTTGTGCTAAGAGATTGAGAGCTATGGTGAGAACTGAATTCATTGGTATGTTGCTATGACCGTAGTCCACAGGGTCCTGGGTTCAAGACTAGGCAGTGAAATGCATGGCAGTAGCACAGCATTTTATTCCAGCAACTTTCCAAGGTTATACAATTAATGTTTAAAATGTGTCCCTTGTTTTTGGGCTTTTCCCCCAGATTTCTTGTGCTCATGTGCTGCAAAGTTGAGAGATACAGTTGAGTGTCAAGTGGATTTTACAAGAAGCTAAGAGCTTCAGAGGAAGAGAAGTTTAGTGCTTCTTATGCTGAGTCTGCTTGCATTGTTAATAGCACAGCAGGTACTGTACTTGGTTTCAATGCAGAAGGCTGTGGGTTCTACTCCCACAGTATGTAGCTGCATTGATGATACTTCACTGTGCTGTACGTTTAAAGGGGGTGGATGCTGCAGTCCTAAGAATATCCTCTTTGGCAGAGATACCTAGTAACTATCAACCTGTTATCAGTTTGCCATCCATCCCTTATTGCAATATTACAGCATATCATTGTTTTAATGTAGCATGGGTAATTTATTCCTCAAGGGCAACTGGCACTTTATTTGTAGATGAAACAATGAAATATAAAAATGTTTGCTAGCAGCAACCTCTTCACTAGTTACAGATCTCTTTAATGTGGAATTATTTAAATTAATTTTACTTCTGCAGAGATTGTGCATATTTACTGCTACTTGTGGACTGTAGAAGTTTGAGTAGACTTTTATGATGGAAATGTTCTGAATTGGGCAGCTTTGTCATTATTGGTACATGCATTTTGTTTCATTGTTTAATGGAAAAATGTTCAAAGTAAATTTAAAATGTCCTTTAACAACTGTACTGTATTGTACAAGGAATATAATGTTATACAATCAGGAAGGTGTATCAAAGACCACATGTATGTTTTGTATGCAAGGACCCTACTATTTGGAAACAGCACAAAATTAATCTTTATCTGCCACTGGCCAGATGTATTTTCTTTGAATGTGGGTTTCATAGCTGTTTCAATGAATGTGAGTTGCAAGGGCAGAGAAGTTTTAATGCTAAGTCTATTTTCATTTTGATACTGCATTGCTTTGTTTAGCAGATGTCAATTAGTGTTTGTGCTGTAAAATGTAAAATAAATCCTTTAAATGAAATCCAAATCATCGTAGAAGTAAAGCAATATGCACATTACAGTGTTTATGAAAATGGGGTGAAATAGCCAAGTAATGGGACATTGGAATGGCTGAAGGGGAGAGGCCCCATTTGACCATGATTTTGTGAGGTGGGAAGGGTGGCAAACTCAAAGACAGCCCTGGCTGAACTATACATCTCAACTGTCCAGATTTTAACAGAATGAATAGATTTTTGCTTCTTACATTTGGTTTGTTCCTCATAAAATTTGTGGTTTTCTAGCAAATCATTTAGGAATGAAGTCACTAAATAATGACAGACATTGTGTTTCAGACTTCATACCCTTCAGAAAAATGCATGCCAAAGCATACCTGTTATTCTATCAACTGTCTAAGTTTATACAACAGCAATTTGTAGTACTGTCTATATGTCTCCCCAATATATTTGGCCTTGTCCAGATTTCCTGTGTTAAGAGGTTGAGAGGTATGCGCAACTAGATCGCTTTATAGAATTAGGTATATCTAAATCTTTCAATCTCCTCAACTTTGCCTCAAAATGTTGCTCTCCCCCTGATAATCCTTCTGCAAAATGGCAATTTTGGAAGAAAATGTGGAGGGTTTAAAATTAAGAAATAATTGTAATGATCAGTGTTATAGATTACTTTTACTTCAGAAATGCATGTAGATTCTCTTATTTCATCAGCTGCTCAATTTAACAGACCTAATATTAAAGCACATCCTTTCTTTTACAGGTTTCCAGCTGTACTGTGTGGCTATTTTATATTTTTAAAACAAAGAAACAGCACCAGAGCACTCCATGGCGATCGGACCATACACAGAGAAAACTAGTAACACTATAAGTAATAGTTCAAGCATGTAGTATAAAATCCAAGTTTTATTGGAATTCCAGGCTAGTGCTTTCACCCTCATGGGCTTCTTCAGACCTTTTACATCTCGTAAAAGTAATGCTAACATTTAAACTAAAGCCTCTATGACATAATTCTTTAATTAAGTAAGATAGTGTTCACCTGTAAGGCTTCGCTCAAGAACAGTTTATAAATACTCAACCACAAAGCAACTTCTAAAGTTAAAGTATACATATATTTATTTGTTTCTTGTTTGCTACTCATTTTTTACTTTGATCATATTTTCCTCATGAAACAAGTAGATAGTTGTTGTCAGGCAGCAGGTCTGTTTTGGATAAGAAACATTTTTATAAGTGGGGATATAACAGAGATTGCTACTTTCAGCATATTACTTGGTACTTTTATAAAGCTGAACATAAATTAGAATTAGAATTGCAGTGTAAGGAGAAGTGATTTGAGTTGAGTGTCGCTTGTTCTTCTTATACTTGATTTTGACTGGCATTCCAGTAATGTAGTTCAAACATAATTTATTTTTTCATGCCTCACAACCTTTTTGTTTCCATCTAGATATTAAGAAAGCTGTCATGCAGCCAATGCATTAAAATATTTTTTTTTCTTCTACACTTCATTTTGTCTTGATTGGAATCTTATAATGATGGTTTGGTACCCAGGGCATCATATTTAATTAAAGTTTCAGTTTTTGTGGTTTTGAGCATAGCTGCACCCCTTTCTAGTTGGTCACACCCTTTCCTACTGGCCCCACCCATTCAACTGTCTCCTGCAGACCCCCTTTGATTTGAAGTCACCAGCTGCCACTGGTAGTAAGTGATGGTTTAATAAAGATGTTTCTTGTTAAAAAAAAAAGAAGCAAGCAACAACAGGTGCATGTGTCGATGCCCACAGGGAAGTAAAGATACAGAGGGTATTCTTAAAGAATATGTACAATTTTTTAAATCTTTTTAAGCAATATTTAAAAAAACAGTTGCTACAGTTTATTCCCTGCCAGCTTTGAGCACTAGGTGCTCATATTTTACTTATATAAAAAAAGTGCAGCAGCAAACTGTTTACAACAAATTTAGAAAACAGTTGCTATAGTTTATACTCTGCCTGTATGGAATGCTACTGTGCTCAGGTTTTAGTTTAAACAAAACAAAAAATGTTAACTTTTTATTTAAATTATACCAAACTACTTGCTATAATCTGGCAAGCTGTTGCTACAGTTTAGATCACACATGGAGTACTCAGAACTAACTGCACATCCCATACCGACTTTTAACAGCCAGTATTTCATTAGAGAACAGAATCGGCAGATTGCATCCCCCAATACTTTGCATCCAGGGCAGTTGCTTCTCTTGCTCTGACCTAGCTATGCTACTGTCTGCAAGGTTTCTTTGTGCCATCTGCAGAGTCACTTTCCAGCAGCTGGTAGAGTACCTCTTTTGCCTTGTCCTTTGCTACTGTAATTAAGCTCTTAGTCTCTTTGCTAGCTTACCAGCAGTCCTTATTTTTGTTCATCTTTTATATCTCCCACTTTTTCCTGCACTCCTCCTTTCTTTTGATAATTTCCAGAACTTCAGCATTCCATCACCAGCTTTCTTCATGTATCTTATTTTTATACCTGGGTTGGCTCCATGTTAGTCCTCACACATACTGTTTTGAGGAGCTGCCATTCTTCTTCACTTCCAACTAGAGTCTTGAGTATTTCTTGCATTCCTATGCTTTTACTCCAGTCAAATCCTAGGTTTTCAGCCTAGTCTTTGTTGATGTTATAACCTTCTATGACCATTGCTTGCACTGATTTTTAGCCATCTATGGTTTATACTGCAGGCTGACTGTTTCACTGGGGAAAACCTTTCAGCGACTAATTCTACCCCAGTGCCCTTTACATAATAAGAGAAAGTCTTCCTGAGACTGATACTCTCTCTTGCTGAACAATGTGTTTGCTAATAATCAAGCCATTCGTAGAACAGAAATATAGACTGTCCTTTCCTTTTTTATTCCTGATGGCCTACCCGTGTGGACCCAGGCAGCCCTTGTATCCTTTTCTGTGTCCAACTCACGTTCGCCATTTTATATACTAAGTCCTGCAATTTCTGTCTGAATGCACTCTTCTCCTTGCCATCACAACCCTTTTGTGGTGACATACACTGAGATTATGAATATTGCCTAATCTTTACACTGGTGTCTGATGGGCATGCATTTATCACTAATTTTGATGACATGCTTCACTGTCTTCAGAAGACTTTCCATCACTACAGTTCCCATACCATGTCTTGTTTATACTTCTCCTGGGCAGTAGATGCTGAAGCCCTTGTCAAGCAGCTTTGCTGTAATGCCCTACTACCTTGTCTCTTGGATACACAGAATTTCTCCTCCTTACAATCATGTCATCCACTTCCAGGGTGCAGCCTGTCAATGATCCTATATTCAGAGTAGCAATCTTTGCGTTTATATCATGTTATCAAAAGCCGAAAACACCGAACACCATTTAATCAAAACTAAATAATCTAAAGCACACAATTTCGAACATTCAGAACAGAAATTTTTTCCCCAGGGAAAAAATTTGCCATTCTGAAACACATTCACACAACACAGGCACAAAAAAAACCCAGCAATCCACACACTTACACTTAAAATCATACATCTAACCCTACACTAAACTATACAAACACCACTATCTATCCACTTACCTTAACCCAACCCTAACCCTAAGGTCCATCACTATCTCACACTCACCTTACCTGCGCCCTAACCCTAACTCACTTAACCAACCTCTAACCCTAAACTCTGTCACTATCGCACACTCACCTCACCAGCACCCTAACCCTAACTCATGTAACCCGTGCCCTAAACCTAACGTCCACACAATCACACACTTACCTGAACCCCCGTACCTTTCCACCACAGTGCTAAAAATAGCAAAGCCACAGAAACAGACAACTGAATTCTTTCCCTAGGAAAGAAGTCAATGTTCTGCAGCTTCGCTATTTTTAGCGTTCGATGCATAGTGTTCGACATTGTGGCATTCGGCATTATCGGCTTTCGATAACATGATATGAACCCTAATCTTTGTGTTTGGCAGGTTAATGTTTTTATGTCCAGCTTTCAGCCAACTGAGCTATTCCTGGTATCCTGAGCTATCCCTGGTAAACCATCATGGTAAACTGGACATCATCTGGCTAGCAAATCACTGGCCTAGGGCTGCCGGGCTTTACAGCATGCAAACACTGGCTAATAGAGGAACACAGACGCCTCCCGCCATTAGCATTTTTCCCTGGCAGTGGAGTAGGCCAGGTTCTCACTTTTCACTGGCAAGTACCCATACCCATTTTTGGTGACCATAATCAATATGTGACAATTTTTATACCATCGATTGTCTAGCTCTGACACAAGGCATAGTCTGTAATCTTTTGCTACTTCACACTGCTGTTGATGCCTAAGGCGGTTTGGTCTACAGAACTTTTATCTCATATAAGCACCACCTAGAATCTGTGCTACTGCCGAAAACTTCATTCTTTTTTTTTTTTTTTTTGATTATGAAGTGGAAACACCCAGTATGTTTTGTTGGAGGTGAGATTAACCCATACAGTCATGGTGGGTACATGCAAACTCTGCTTCACAGGCATTTACTGGATGTCAGAAATGAACCCTGCACTTTGAGCTTGAGTGTTAAAGGCCATAACAATCGTGGCAACCATTCACCCTGCACTCCTTATTAGCAATCATCACTTTCATCAACTGCTTTCCATAAAATGTATCCATATGGTAAGTTTTTGGAGTATGATTAAACCACATGTATAATGCTTAATGTTGTGATGAATCAGCTCTCTAAATGAAGTTTGGCAACAAGCTAGTTGTCCCGGGACATCTTCATAGGGGGATTAGGTTAATATTAGGGGGGTTAAGTTGGTTGGAGCGGTGAAAGGGTTAAGTGGAGGCAGGGATAGAAGGGAGGAAATGAGATAATGATGGGGAGGGGCTTAAGAGGTTTAGTCTAGTGTAGTTGGGTTAAGCAATCACATTTTGGCATGAACTTGTTACCCACCCAGCCTCCCTCTTTTCGTTGGTAGGGGAGTAGGGTTATTTATCAGTGGGAGTAGTCGGAGAAGAGGGATAGGCTTGCCCTCTTCTGTTCCCCCTCTGATGTCTGGATATGCATTTCAAGGATCTGGGGAAAGGAAATGAGTAAGTTGGAGGAAGCTTGCTGAAATGTAACAAATGTTAAATAAATAAATAGATAAGTGAGCTGAGGTAAGGATGGTGTTTATTTGGTGGAAGGTTATTCAATGGATGGTGCATGAAGTGAGTTGGGACGCTGCTTCATAAGTAAAGTAAGCGAGCAGAGGTATGGATGCTGGTTGTTGGGCATGGTGGGTAGGTATGCTGCCCTGATTAACATTACAACGAATGGTGTATGAAGTGAGATGGGACGCTGCTTCATAAATAAAATAAGTGAGAAGAGGTATGGACGCTGCTTACTGGGGCGGGGTGAGTAGGTACACTGCCCTGATTAATATTGCAAGGATGTTATGCTGTATTTAGAATAAATCATATCATGAATAGTTGTAATTAATAAAGTTGGTGATCAAAGCTATGTTATGGAAATTTTAATAAAGGTCGTCAAATGTCTGTGTATTGTTGAAGGGGACCGGGACAATAAGTATTGCTAAAGGGCTCAGTATCACATGGATTCTAGCAGTCTAGACATGAGAAAATTTCTTCAACCACAAAATATGTGATGACACAAGTTAACTCCCACAGTCAATTAGTACTATGTACATTACAGTGTTTATGGTAAATGAGGTGAAATATACAAATAATGGGATACTGGAATGGCTGCAGGGGTGAGGGTTATGTATGGGGGCCCCAATTGGCCATGATTTTGTCAGGGGGAAAGACTGCAAACTCAAAGACAGCCCAGGGCAACACAAACTCTAGCTAAACTACTGATCAGTAGGCCATGGAGAATGACTTTTGGAGGTCCTAGAAAACTATAATATTCTTTTGCTAAGATCAGAATACTGCCTACCATTAAATGCTCTACTTTTACCACAAAACCCACATACTGCAAGTCACCAAAAACAAAATTCTAAGGTTAATCATCTTCTCCCTTCCCAGTGAACATCATTGCTACTCATTAAAAAAATGGTTACCATTTACTACAAGGTTTGGGGCCATACTTTGGTTGTTCTTGAGTTTGCATTCCCACAATTCCATGGGAGTGTGTGGGGTTGCATAATTATGTATGCAAATGTTATGTTAACTAGTATCCAGATTTGTACCTATTTTCATGGGTCTTTGTCCAGATTTTTGATGTTTAAAGGTTGAGAGGTGTGGTTTTAATTTGTACATTTCTCACGTATTTAAAGACTTCAAAATCATCTAACCAAAATAACGATAAGGATCTTTATTTATGATGCTTCAGATAATAAACTCTGTTATCATGAAATATTTTTATCAGAATTTTTTGGATATTACTGGAACTGATATGTACCTACTATCTGTAACTGTACTAGATTTCAATATATTTTTTTATAGTTAATGTAAGCAAAAAAGCCGAAAGATACAACAACAAAATGTAAGCAAAAAAAAAAAAAAAAAAAGACATGAGACCTACCCATTGAATTAAAACTATTAATTTCAGTGAAATCTGTTGTTTAACAATGATCGGTCAGTATACATATTAGAATTTAACTTGATGCCATGCTAATTTTGATAACAGTGGACTTTGGAATGGCAATATTTCTATTATACTTAACAAATCTGACATTAACCATTTACTTTGTTCCTACATCTTTGTGACAAATTATTTAGTTCATTCAAAATGATTGAATATTATTATAGTAAAAATATACTACAAATATAAAAGATAATATACAAAATGAACCATATAGGCATAACTTAAAACATGGAATGGAAATTCAAATTCATGTATATGAACAAATAGCTTGAAGATGTTTGAGATATATATGCTATAACTAAAGCTGGAAAGGCTAATTTTAGTTTAGTAGATAGACTCTGCTACTCTTTTAAATAAAAACATCATGAGAAAAATAGATTGCAAAAGGAAGAAATATGATATGTGTGTGTGTGTGTGTGTGTGTGTGTGTGTGTGTGTGTGTGTGTGTGTGTGTGTGTGTGTGTGTGTGTGTGTGTGTGTATGAGAAATTGCTTCTCCTTACTGTTACTTGCGTTTCATGTATTACATGAGTAGGTAACACATAAAGACACATAAATTCTGCAACTGACTGTATATTTTAATTCTACATCTGTCTGTAGAAATATCATGCACTCGAGCATGATGTTGTACATCTGACTGAGAGACTTCAATACTGTTTCATACAAGTAAACAAATGTTTCATAATTATGTTTCATGTCACTTTGTCACTTTCTCCATATAGATATATATATATATATATAAAATATATATATAGATATATATATAGATATATATATATATATATCGCATGCATAAAATAAATGCATTACTTGTGCATTTCATAGGGCTCAAAATGTCTTTCATCAAAGGATTTAATAGTCTCCTCTCCCGTTCTTTTTAGATGTTAAAGCTCATACCATTTATTTAACACTGATGTTTTGATTTATGCTACAGGAATGTAGCTTATCACCAGCGCTCAGATGTCACACAGCAGATTAGTTTCAGAGATTTCACTTCAACCATATATGACTCTGATGGGAATCTATAAGCTCAGCTGGAATATCCCTGCTGAAATTTTAATTTCCTGTCACCAGATATTAAGAATGTGTTTCTGAGTATACGTAAGACTGTTGGTCCCTTGTCTGTAGAACGGTTCTTGGATGACCACTGAAGAGAAATTGTGGATTCTGTATTCCAGGCATTATTGTGCACATAGCTTCATGTGAATGGAAATGAAATATTGATGTAACATTGTCTGTTCTTTACTTGGTATTTATTTCTGCTTACCTTGCTTTAAGAATTATCTTTTATAACTTAACTAGACAACAGTTCCAGAGTGTAAGCATGCTATGTATGATATAGATATTTTCAGAGGTGTGTGATTAAGGTGACACGCTGATGTGAGATTCATTACACATCATAATCAACACTAGGCACCCATCCCAGCTACTACTTCCAGTACCGTGGTAAATGTCCTTAAATCTGAGAACCATTCTGAATTTCTTCAGTAACAAAAGATGCAATGATACATTAATGCTTAATTTGTGAGCAATTCAGCTTACTGCTACTTGCACATAAAATATTCTTAATAAATTATTTTAAATTATATGAATAAAATGCAGTCAACATGGATATAAAATTCTTGTTTTGCTTCTAAATTTCTATAACAGAGCCAGGCACAGTATTCTGATTTATTTAATTAATAATTATTCTAATCTATATGGGGAATAGGTATTACTTCATTATCTGATCATGGCAGCAAAAGCATATAGGGGAATTGGTGCCACATATCTTGTTTGTGACTCTTTTAGTTCTTATTGGAACACAGAATAAAATTTTACTGAGAAAACAATCCATCCATAACAATAAAAGAATCAGGCCTGGATTTTCTAACTTGCCATAATGCAATTCTATGTCACACAGTTCAGTTTGGAATCTTTAGAAGAGCTTTTTTTGCACAAAATGAGGGACAAGCATAATGTCTGACAGTTTGGGATATATAAAATGTCATTATCTCAATGTAATAGCTTTAATGATTACCAGTGGTAGTCCTACACGCTTCTTTCCTTGACTCATACAATTCATCAGGGTAGTGATCAGGTGATCATAAATATACCTCTCAATCTCCAAGCATTAAAAACCATAGCCCTGGCCTTTAAAATTCATAACAGCTAGTCAGAAAGAGGACTACTTTCTTATTTTTCACAACAGAAAGTCTTTATATAATAAATATTATAAAGTTAGTAATAGGGAATTTGTATAAAGGCTTAGATTATTTATTTAATAATGTATGCATACATGCATAAAATTGTTGTGATTTTATCACGAACGTCAGTAAATCTAGGAATGGTATGAATAAATCTGATGGGCAAAATCATAGCACTACACCTAAAGTATCATGTTTGAGAGGTATGATCAGAAATGCTATTGCGATATTTTAACTTGATTCTTGGTGACAGGTAAATTATGAGTGTCGGTTTACTTACCTTTGCTCTACCCCTCATCAGTGTCTCCATGAGTATAGGAACATTTATATATCACAGTTTTTATCACATGAAAGTCCTGAAAAGACATAGGGTTGCTAGCGAGAAAAGTATGAATGACAAGTATAATGTAAATGCATCAGCAGTCAAGGCATGTTACAGAAAGAGTCGTCTCTAACAAATTCTTTCAGTGTGTTTTCTTGTGCAGATTACTTCAGGCCACCATTACTGTTCATTGTCAGACAAGTCTTATCCTGAGTAACCTAAGTAAGAAATCCTAGAAGTGCATTACCACAGAAGGCATTCTAGAAGTCACTACGAGTACAGAATCACTGGAAACTGTATGTAAAGAACTCAGATCCTTGTATGAGGTAATTTTCCAAAAAATGTTTCTGCATTTATTTTCTGAATGATCAACTGTAATTATTTTTATGTGGTATTCCCTCTGCTAGAAGTTACATTGTTTGGTGTATCACATAATTTTATACCATTTTAATTCTACAGAATAACACACTTCTGCATTGTACTTTGGGAATTGTTTTACTGAAATACTATCAATAATCACCTGTGTATCTATAGTCATCTTTTTACCTTTCAGAGGTACAGTTACAAAAGATTGGTAGTACTATTACTAAGACTAACTTTATTGCATGAACTCACAACAGATTTCAAATTCTGAAGTCATTAATTACCTGATTTAGTCTGTATAATGGAACTGTGTTGTAATTCTGAGACTTGTTAAATGCAGGTAACAGTGAATGTAGAACCGCTGTCATTTAATAATAATACTAATAATATATATATATATATATATATATATATATATATATATAAATATATATGTGTGTGTGTGTGTGTGTGTATGTGTATACGTGCATGGATACCCCTGGGTGGATGTAGGTTTACCGAATTCGCAGCAGCCTAGATCAAGTGGGTTACTTTTGGGAAATGACATAAAGTCAGTTATGCATCTTTGGAAATGCAGGTTATTCAGGAGTTTACAGACCCATGGTTGTTGAGGGCAGATATTGACTCAGTTTTTTAGTTTATTACTGGTTTGAGAGGAAGAGTGGCTGTTGTTGGCAGGGAAGTTTGGTTTACGTTTTACGTTGACAAGGCTATGCTGATGGGATGCTCAATGGCATGTACTTTTTTGAAAGGTTTAGCACTGCTCTCCATTGGATTTGGCAGCAGTGGCTGGACTGCCAGGAGGTGGTATGTTATCTGGGTGAATAAGAGTAGGTGAAGGGTTTGACAGAGCATTGGAAGGTAAGTGGGTATTTTTGGGGATGTTTGAGGAACTGAATGTTCTGTTGGCTAGGCAGAAGTTAAAAGGGTCAAGCAAGGCTTTGTTTGTTTATCAGATGCAAAGGTAACACATTCAAAAGAAAAGATTCAGTGCAGAAATTCAAGGACAAGGTGTGGATTAAGAATGTCAGGGACCTCTTTGTGCTCCTGATGTCTGCATGTAGGGGAGTTCACCTAGGTCATTCCTTTTGTGGGTTCATGGCCTTTTTGTTGAATAGACATAAAGCAAACATCATTAGTTGAAGGTTAATAACTTGGTGCATACAGATTTAGCATTGTGATTGTCGTTTTGGAACAGTTTAATGGCATGGCTATTGGCAGGTGGACTGGGTTGTTCAAGGCGATTTGCAATTCTTTACAGATGTGGCAAGAAGTATTGGGATAGGGGCTTATTTTGGTGGGAATGGTTTGTGGCTCATTAGCTGGCAGGATGGAAGGAAGGTTGGAGGAGGGATGTTCTCTGTTTAGAGTTAGTTCCAATTTGGCTGGCATCAAATGTTTAGCAGGAGAAGTTGCAAGGGAGAAGGGTTGATTTTCATTCAGACAATATGGTAGTGGTACGAGCCACAGTTGTTGCTAGATGGGATGTGTAAGGTGAGGTTGGAAGTATCAGATGCTTGCTACAGGAATCCTAGTTGCGATTAGTATAGTTGCAGAGGTGGTCGAGCTGAGTATTTATTTAAAGTGCTGCAATCTTCATGTTTATTTTTAGATTAGGCACTACAATAACTACCCATATGCCCAAGAAGGTGCTCTTACAGACAAACAACTATTTGAGAATGTTGCTCAGATTTTTTTCTTCACCAAGTGCCGTTGGCATGTACCTTTTTGATTTTGGGTAATTTCAATGCAATGCCTGGGTAGATGATGACCCTGAGATTCTTGCTCAAGATTTATTTTCAGTTATGAGTAGTTTTGACTTTGCTTATATTATTACCCCTGCTATTCATCGACATGAGCTTTCTCTGGATTTGGTATTCCAGCTTAATGTAGCTACCTTTGACTTGGTGGGTGAGACTGTCTCATGCTCTACTTGCCTTGTCACACTCTGACTAAATTTGCCACAGTTATAACCTCCAGATATTGAACTAGCCAAGTGCAAGAATTGGCATTCTGTTACTGTAGACCAATCTGCCCTAGTTTTTGACTGCCTCCTTTTGATGCTCAGTGCATGCGATCCAAATGATTTAGTTGCAGCTAATAATATGGGCATTTGTTTAACTCAGGATCTCTTTTGCCCCAGTTAGTGTATGCCCTGTGCTCCTTAAGAAATAGCATGCATGTTTACATATGGATATTCATCTTTTGAGAGAGGACAGGACAAAGGCAGAGGTAATAATAGTGAGGCATGGCTTCCTTTGATGCCATGCTTAAGTCTGATGAACACCCTGAGATCACCCGGAAAAAGAGCCTCCTATTTAACCATGGTTATGCCAGCAGCATCAAATGAAGTGACCATTCTCTATTGGGTGCTTGACACCGTAAACAATGGAGACTGCCTTTCAACCCATAGAGCGATTTGATGAGTGTGAACTGTCTGCACAGTTCTTTTCAGCTAAGCTGGCCTACATGCAAGTTAAGTCATAATAATCTTAGTAGCTTATTGTACTACAACCAAAAAGTTGATTGATTGGATTTCATCTGAGTACCATGAGGTTGATTATGAAGATTTGGTTCCCCTAACTACAAGCATGTGTACTACCATCAGCAGAATGGACACATGCTTCCCTGATAATATTTTCATTTGGTCTAGATGTAGCTGGACAACTGATTTTTCAGGTTGCCACTGCTTCCGTCAAAACTAGGACCTTTCCAACTTGGCTTTGGTAGTCCCTGCTCTGGAGAAGCAATTTCTTGATCACCTACATAATTTACCTATTGTTTATTGGTAAGATTATTGAGATTGAGCGCTTTCTTCCTGAAGAAGCCCTTCTTGCCTTTCAAGTTGGACAAAAGCACTCAGTAAAGTTATTATTTCATGGATTTTGTAGATTCAATCAGTGGAATGTCAAAACTGTGTTACATCATTTAAATGAAAAACAAAACAAAACACCAAAGCAGACTGAAACAGCAAGGTGATAAATGCAGCCTGAAATAGATATATATTTCAGTCATGGGTAATAAATGTCAATTGAATCTGCTTGATGAATCCTGCAATGGTCATTAGCACATCACAGATATTAAAAAAATATATATGCATGTTATAATTATTATTCCTAGTTTACTCTTTATGCTGATTAGAGACCATATTGTCAGTTTTTGTCTATAGTTTTAAAATTCAGAAGTGTATTGTATTGAGCGATATTAACTATTAATAATCGTTAAACTCTCAGAGCATTCAAGAAATCTGAAAAAATCAGAACTTCACTTTTTTTGCCAGTAAAACTACGTTCTATTGTTTTATTAACTTCTTATTTACTTTTACCTTGTTCTCTAGATAAACCACCCCTACTCTTAACAGATTCCATCTACTTCTCAGCTAGCATTAGTGCACAAACCCATGAGATGCTACAAAAAAAAATGTTTATAGGCATAGATTTCATAACATCTACATGGTCAGGCACCAGCAAAATAGATTATGAAATCCGTAATGCTGGGCATTACAGCATGAATTTTATCTGGTGTCTCAGCATGGAGGTATTGAAGAGAATAATAAGATAGCGCAAGTAGTTTCATCATAAAAGAACTCAGAGGATGTCTGTGTTGCTAACAGCGAAGCAGTCTATTATATTTTTTTCCTTTAACTTCTGTCTCCTTCAAGGAGATGGTCTATATAAAAAGTAGTCTTATAGCATGTATTTGCATGTTTGGCAGAGAAGGTGAGGAAGGTGAGTGTCCTTAATATACTAAAAATATGAAAGAGATGGACAAGATTTGTTTGAGTGATTTGAGAAATGGGTGGACATGTAGAAAGAACAGCCCTGTCAACAACAAAGAACTTGAAGGAATTATGCTTGTGTTTTACATTGTGAATTTATTAAAAAGGGATGCATTTTACTTTGCAAATTATGTCTTATATATGCAGAAATTAGTGATGAATGGGACAAAATAAACTTTATGCAGTAAATGTGAAGTGACTATGGGAATAGACAAAATGGTAAGCAAAGTGGATATGTTTATTTAAGTCTCACTGGATACAAATGAAACTCACCTTTTCCCGTAGTAAAAATTTAAAACGATAAGGAGGAACAGATAACCAACCTGAAAAAGCTGATAGATAATGACATTGAAATTCACAATAATGATTGTAAAAAACCCAGGAATGTAAGTGAGGAAAATATAGGGAGCAAGACATTCCTTGCAAATGGGGACTTGGGTGAAGTTATAAATTTAGATGGAAGTTTACTTCTTAGAAGGAATAGTAAAATCACATGGCGGTCACACAAATAATAATAAGAAAAAATACATTTAAGTGATGCTTTTTCAAAGAAATTGATAATGAGTCTCCAAAAATGCTATAAAAAGAAAAGAAGAACTATAGGGCATTTCATTTTCTTATGTTAGTAATGGGTGTTTAAGCAACCACCAGCTTTTACAAGAAAATATTTCTGCATGTACCTGGCAAAGTAGAGATGAACAAATGTTAACTATAGGTGACTCATTACTTAAAAATATTTGCTATTTGTTGCCCAGAATTTTGTATGAAAACACTGCAGTTTCTGTTTTGAGTGGTGTAAGAATGATGGATATTAGAATTTCACTTGAAAAATATTTTCAAACAGGAAGAAATATAACATTCTTATAATCATGGGTGGAAAAAATGAAGATGAAGTACAATTAATAACATCTTTAAGGCAAACTTAGGATTTAGATCGATTTTCACTGGTATTTTAATGGCACCATTTTTAAGGAACCATTACTGAAAACAGTAAGAGAACTTACTGACATCATTAGAAGCTTTAATTCAATATCAGTGAAAGAACAGATTTTTATTCAGTCACTATCTTTCTTCATAGAGTCATCGCTCTCAACTGTATAGATTTTCACAGAATGTCCATATTTTTGCCTCATATTTTTTGGTCTGTTGCTCATAAAATTTGTGGCTTGCTAGCAAACTTAATATCTTTCAGGAAATGCACACTAACACAAATCCTGTTAATCTAACAACTTTCTAAGTTTATAGGAGTGATATTTAAAATCTGTCCCTATTTTTAGGCCTTTGTCCCACATTATTTTAGGCTTTTTCCAGATTTATTGTTCCAAAAGGTTGAGAGGTATGCATACAGCAGAGTCTGCAGTCACTACATCTGATCTTGATACTGCAGGAACTGTGCCACAAGGCCCAAAACCTACAAGTTGAGAATTTTAACATTGTTTAATAATCTGTGGTTGCTACATCTATCCTCGATACTGCAGGAATTCTGCCACAAGGCCCAAAACCTACAAGTTTACTGAGAATTTTGTCATTGTTTAATGTAAGCATGTTTATCATGAAGAGCCTTGCTGCATAGTAACTTTAATCAGTTAAATACATGCCTGCTCTGTGACTGAAAGTCTCTGTGAAACTGCCCATGTAATCTAAGGAGACTGTACTGCATATGCCAGTTATTTAGTCTCAAGAAATGACAGACCACCTGTTTTACTTGCATCTCTTTGTTAACTGTTTTATTCTTGCTATAAACTGGTTGCTGTCAGTTAGAAATTGACTATCCTCTTCCAGCTTTCAAATCCACCATCATTGGAACTCCGACTGCCCTGCAACTTATTGTTTCCTTCTTCACTGCTATTCCCTACTACCCGACATCTATGAAATACTTATTCCTGTACTGAATTATGCCACTCTTTAGCTTATTCTCTACTCTTCTCCTCCTACTGTTCCATCTTTCATCTTAACGTCACTCAATAATATCTCTCAATATCTATCCAAGTCTGTCCCAACCACCTATCCATACTTCCTCCTTACACTGTAAACATACCACACTATACCTATTTAATATTGCCCCATACCTTTATTCAAAATATAGACTGATTAATTGCACTTAGACTCAAACCAAAACAAAATTAAGAGCAAGAATCCTCTGTAAAAACAAGTATCCATAACTCACCTGTGATGAAAGGGGATACTACCAGCACAGCTAGCTGGAATTTTATAAACAATTATATGTCATTGGAAAATATGGAAATGGTTTATATAAGATGCTTGTGTTAAAAATGTATTAGAACTGTATGTCATGTGCATATCAAACTGCTTGCACTTAAGTATGTGTTGAAAATGTATTTGCAAAAGTGCTGTGTTTGAAATGTAACCACAGTGTGCCATACCAGAAGAGAACAGAATGTACATGCACTGTTTTAACTGTTCAAATGTGTATATTTTAACACTGGAAACTGGAATATAGGAGGTTAACCTCAGTCTAGCAAACTTTAGGAAAAATAGCTGAAATTGAACTATGTAATAAAAAGACTGTCTCTCAAGTTTCAATGTAGCTAAAGAAGCAAGGTCTGTACTAGGAAGCTTTCTGTACTGTCCTTGGAGTGAACTAATTGCTACTTTTGAAGCATGAAGGAATGCAATTGTTTATAACTTCCAGCATGTGTAAAATGTCTGATGAAAAGCCCTTGTCTGTATATTTTTACAGGCAGATGCTAAATGCAGCCAGCTTCTAGCAATGGGAATTTTAGCCTTGGAACTAGAAGTCAGATAACCAAAAATGATGTCATTCTGCAAGCTATCCCAACAGTAATATTTTACATTTATTTTGAGAGCATTCTGCATTCTGTCTTGGACCTGAGAACAACAAATAGAACCATTCGCCACATATCTGCCTTGAAGTACGTTTCTAGGGAACAGTACAACTCTATTAGATACAGTAAGGAATATAGTAAAGCTTAGTTTAGAGGTTTTTCATTATTTGCATGAGCCTGCACTGCAATGTTATTTTAAATATTTCCTGTGGTTTTAATCTCTGATGTCACTGTGAATATATATTTAGTATTGTCTTCTTCTTTTATTATTTATTATTAAATATATTTAAACCATTCATTGTGGCTGATCTGTGTAGAGATATTTAAGTTTTGAGAGTACTAGTTTATTAATTTGGTGACACTGTGTGGGACACTCCTGATAGCCTTATTCTTGGTCAAACTATAATTTGTGTTAGTATTAATATTACACAGTAAGATTGGACAACCTTTGTTAAGGACCTTAAGGTAGCAGGCAGAAGTGACTGGCGACAGTGAAAACTACCTTATAGTTTGGATAGAAGGGGGCATAGTTAGTAAACCTGTGCCAACCTTTCCCAGGTGTGTGTGTGTGTGTGTGTGTGTGTGTGTGTTTGTATGTGCAAATCAAACCTCAAAGCATGTGTATATCAGCTAGATGAGCAGGGACACAAAGCATTGGTTGGACAGAGAGGGTACTGCAGGTCTTGGCTTGGTCACTCAGCCCAGATTTCAACTCTACATCTGTGCCATTGGGGAGTCTTATTGTGGATCTGGAGGAAGAGGGAGAAACCAGACCAGGACTGACTGTGGTCTCTGTGTAGTCTTAAGGGAAATTGCACTTGTTGCAGAGAGCTGTATCTGGAAATACTGTGTGTACTTGTCATCCTCTCACTGAACATCCCCCACTGTTGCCAATGGTGAGGATTGAGGCTCCTTGATTACTGGTCTGCACTGAAGGGTCATTACATCACCAATGTACTAAAATCCTTCTAGGAAGAGATATACACCCTAATCCTGGCCCCACCTATCAAAATGAACACAAAGATAATTCTTTCCCACACACATATGTAACCCAACAACAGCAAATCCACAATATTTTTGATACAATTTTTGCTGCAATAAATGATAGAAGTATAAGAAATACAAATGCTGAACTACATGCCAGGATTACCCAACATAAGCCTGATGTTCTTGCTGTAACTGAAACGTGGAGTAAACCCAGCATTAAAGACTCCATAGTTATACCTCCTAGCTACAATATCATCAGTAATGACCACATAATGAGGAAAAGTGATAGTATTGTTTTAATATTTCCCAACACCTACCACAATTCCCCTTACAGAAAACCAACACCAACATTCAGGTCAGCAGAGCTTCTTATTGCTTTCCTCAAAATAAACAATTATAAACAAATATGTATTACTGTCCTTTATATCCCTCCTGGTGACAATGGGGCTATACTGGGAGATGTACTACACTGGATATCCTTAACATTTCCACAATAAAAATATTATTAGGTGATGTGAATGCTGATTGGTTGGACAGAAACTCTTACTCCTTTATATCTAGCATGAACTTATATCATTTGACACAACTTGTTAATAGGGCCACACATTACAGCAAGACATCAAATTGTCTAATAGACTGTATCCTAGTATCACATCTTAGCAAATATTCCACCACAGGTACACTCTCAGTGATCATATCCCAATCTGTACAACCAAATATCTCACACATCCAGTTAAACAACATATTTATAAAATAACAAACACCATCTCCAAGTTTAACCCAGAAATGTTCATTATTATACTATCATCTATTAACTGGAACTTCCTAAAAATTGTCCCCTTAGATGATGCTGTAATAGAATTCAATACAACTTTTCTAAATAGCCGTGCACCTCCTAGAGGAAGAGTCTGAAAACAAATAATGCAATTTGGTCCTCCAGAAACAGTAGAATGCTAATGCAGGACAGAGAAAAAGCAAAAATGAAAAAGCAGAAAGAATGGCAAAAATATAAAACACCTCAGTATCTTAAAAACTTCAGAATGCTTCACAATTGTACTAAAAGCAAATAAATGAAAACAACAACAAAAAGCTATACTATAATAACCTTCAGGATAATACTAAAAACAACCCTAAAAATGAAGGGTATCCATTAAAGAAATCTTATGTGCTGGCCAAAAATTAAACCCAAACCCCTCTCTCGATAACTCACCACTCGAAGCTGCAATACATTTCAACTCTTACTTTATAGATAGTATAACATCTCTAAATAAGGATTCTTTAGTATCTAATCCTAACCCTGCCCAACAGCCACATATTAACACATCCACTTTTACCTTCAAACCATTGCCAACATACTATGTAAAACTACACTTAAACAAACTTAAACTGTGCTCTTCTTCAGCTGATGAGCCTCCAAGTGAGTAACTGAAAATGGCACCCAATAGCATTGCCTGTCCTATCTCAATCCTTATAAATATGTCACTTCAGGAATCTCACATTCTCTCTCTCTCTCTCTCTCTCTGGAAAAAGTCACACATTATCCCTCTGCAAAAAGGAGGTAATTTAACAGACATTAATAACTTTAGATCTATAGCAATCTTATCTCCCATCCCTAAAATACTTCAAAAATGGATTCAAAAACAATTGCTAGATTATCTCCTGGAGGAAGAACCCTATCCCCTACACAACATGGCTTCCATCCTTCCCATAGTACTAGCACTGTTCTTCTAACTTATATAGATACTGTCAATAAAGCTACAGATAATGGAAAACTAGTCTCTTCCTTACTTCTAGACTTGTCTAAAGCTTTTCACACAGTTTGTCACAGCAAGCTTCTACTTCAAGTATCCCCACTAGGTCTCTCTCTGTCCACATTTCCGTGGTTCAAAAGCTACCAGTCCAATAGGTATTCAGTAAAATGGCATTTCATGCTCTCTCCTTACCTTCCAGTCACCACAGGTGTACCACAAGGTTCTACCCTTGATCTCCTCTTTAACAATTTCATCATTACCCTCTATACATCCACACAACAGGCCAGCCTAATACAATACACAGACAATTCTTCTCTCATTTCCACATCTGACGATATGGTACGCCTCCAAATAATTACTCAGGAAGCTGTAACAGCCACTGAAATATGGCTTCATAACTCGCAACTTATGCTCAGCCCAAAACTACTTTTTCCCTAAAGTTATTTCTCATGGAAAAAAAATAAAGTCTACTATCATGATAATACAACCACTGAAGTCAGTTTTCATAGCAAACTATTAGGGGTGATAGCGCATGATAATCTTACATTCAACCCACATATACAAAGTTGCATAAGAAAACCTCATCAAAAACTAGGGATGCTTTACAGAGCCAAAAACTTTCTCACCAACACAACTGAAACTACAGTTGCCACTACTTATCCCCCCTCCACTCTTCTTTATGGCACTCTCATCCTTACTAACCTACAAGCTTCACAAAAATTAAAACTTGAACAGTGCTATAATAAAGTTGCTAAATTTGCAGCACACGCCCCTTTCAGAACCCACCATTATGCAGCCCTAAAAAACCTAAAAATGTTAGAACTGTCACATTAACTGACATATACACAACTTCTTACCAGTTATAAAATTATCCACCGACTGTCCAGCACTAAAAAAATGCATTCTAGACAACTATGCTCCCAGTTGGTCATTGTGATCCAGTGACTAAAAACTGCTGTCTACAAACCTAGCAAATCTGCTGGGCATTACCTGTGCTCGCACAAGGATGCTAAATCCTGGAACTCCTTACCTGTATCCATCAGGTCTATACCCTACCTCCTATCTTTCAAAACCACTCTGAAAGACTTTCTTCTAAAATCTGTCTCTGTTCTTGCTCAAAACCAGGACAGACTATATATTTACATGTGAACAAGTACCGTTTCATTCCTTATACCTCCTTACTCTCCCATCTTCACTTATTTCCTTACTAGTATATAATTCTCTTCCTTGACTTTCTCTCTAAATATACCAAAATGCTGTTTTTCCCTCACTTCATATTGCAATTCTGATTTGTAATAGACTAACTTACTTTAATTTCTCTACAAGCTATCTAAAATTTCTCTAAATATTAAATGATTGTCATATACCTTGATCAATTCTTAGCCAACGTTTTTATATTGTGTCTAATTTGTTATAATTATTTAAACTGCAGATGATCTTGTTTTATTTTTGAAGATTGTATATCATTGTTTTTAAAATGTTTTGTAATAATTTGGATCTCCACTGGCCTCTGCTGAAAATGGCCTTCTACCCAGTAGGACTTTCCCACTAATCAAATATCAATAAATACATAATAAAGTTTGGAGGATGTGTTATATAGAAATTATTTTTAGTAGGGATATGCTTCAGTTGAGTCACAAGAGCAACAGACAAATTTTCTAGTAAGATTACTGTTGTAGTAAAACTTTTTTTATAGTAGGAAAATGTAAGGGAGAGAAAACCAGCTGAAGCTCCAAATAAGAACAGATGTTTTATGGCTAAGTGCAGAAGTCTGAACAACAAACTTGAACTTGAAGCAAGAGTAAGGGAATGCTTGTAATGTTGTTAAAATAAGTGAAACATGGTTTTCTGAAACAAACCAACCTCTAGGTTTGGTAGCCTTTAGTGGTAATCATTCATTTCAAAGTAACAGAAAGGGAGGTAGAGTATCTGCAAACACTAAAAAGAGTCTCTCTACTACTCCTTTGTTTTAGGACCAAGATCGAGAAATGGTGGGTGTATGAATACGTTTTGGCTGTTACTATTTGGAAACAGTTGCATTCTACAGAACTTCATGTTGGAGAAATGAGAGGAAGGAAACCTTTGTTAAGACAGTGCTTGCCTTTATGTCTAATGGTTATGATGTGATAGCAGGTGACCTGAATGCTCCGGAATCAGTTTGGAAGTTTTCTACTGGCAAAAATAGTTGTTGAGTTTCACTGGTTAAGTTAGCTGCAATTTATAAACATTATGGGTATCTACAATTGGTGAATATCCCAAAAAGAAAAGGAAATATTTTGGACATAGTGTGAATGATGGAACATATGATTATGGATAAATCTGGAGTGTTACCTGAACTGGGTGCGTCAGATCACATGAGTGTCTCCTAGAAACTGCAGATGAGGAAAACAATTGATATTTTATGGACACCAGGTGTAAGGAAGAATTTTTATATAGCAGATTATACACCAGTTGGGAAAGCCCTATAATAATAAAAGAATGAGAATGGAAAACGTGATGTATAGACCTATTTCTGAATTCTGGGATTCCTTCTAAATATTTATTGACCATCTGGTGTCTAAATATGTTCCAATGGTGGTTAGTAGGAGGGTCAGTAGTAAAATTCCATGGTGGTCACACAAATTAGAAAAAGAAAGAATGAAGAAGAACTGTTACAGGGTGGTGTACAAAAGAGGGACACGTGATAAACAAGATTGGAAATAAAAATGCCAGAATGAGATTTAGAACATTGTTGTGGACTGATAGAGCTGGGTGTGAACAAATCTGGTGAAGCATACAAATTGTAATAAAAAGGCTCTTTGCAAACACCTGAGAACTTGCAGGACTGAAAACAAACAGATATAGTAGATGAACATAACAGTACACTAGACACTGATCGGCATATATTAGTAAATAAACTTGCTGATGACTTTGCAGAATTTAAAAATTTACTGAAATCTGAACATATTGTGGCTTTGTCTTCTCACTCTGGCTTTATACCTATTATTACAAAGTCACTGTTAGCAAAGACTTTAAAATCTATAAAGCAATTCACTGTCGCTGTACCTGATGGGTAAATTGCTATTTTATAACTAAGGTGGCTGAGTTTATACAACCTAGTCTGTAATGTTTGTTTCAGAATACCTTGATTAAAGGCAATGTTTCACATTTTGGAGAGAATCCAGAACTGTACCCATCCATAAGGGGTGTTTTTCAACATTCACTGACAATTGCCAACCAATAAGTTTGACATGTCTCTTGTTACAGTGCTCTGAACACATATTGTGCAGTTACATAACAGAGAGTATAAATAATCATGTAGATGTCCTCCAGGAGGGTCTGACACAGACAAATAACTGATGCCAGAACCATAGCCTAAAACACAGTGCAAAAAATACATATTCAAATCCTAATGGAAGATGACCACCTTCAAATTACAACACTGATAGCATTCCACTGAGAAGAGCCCCAGTGTTAAGGGACTTTGGAATTCATGTTTACAGTAACTTTAACTCTGATCATCATGTGTCCATGGTAGTGACAGATACTTCTATGTGGCACAGCTTACAATTAAGGGCATGTATCCAGATATAAGGAGATCATAGTCACACTACAATCAGCTCTCAGTAGGCTAATAATTGAGTAGAGTGTACCTTTTGGGATGTACTTGACTAGGCGTTTGCAACAGCTGGAGTGACCACAGAGGTTCCTCACTAAAAGAATACAAGGTATAAAAGATATGTCCTATGTGGACCTTGTCACTGTTCTGTCCCTGTACTGTGTCTCCTGCAGACTATTGAGGAGTGATCTATACCAAACCTACAAAGCACTCTCTGATCCAGTCATGGTGGATCTGATACATATTTGCAAAACAAGCAGCACTACAATTACCTGATATAAGGATCTAAACCTCATCTAAGACATTTAACAAAAATCATGTTACTCCAACCACATAAAAACAAACAGTCTAAAAGAGCAATGTTAAGCAGGCACAATACCCCCTCCTTTATGAAAAAGGAGTCACAGCCAAAAATAAAAACAAAATCTTCTTTATTACAACAAATAGCCATATTGGATTGAGCGCTTTTGTCCACCTAACGTGGACTTCATCAGAATCAATAAAACACACATCCCTTTACAATTAAATAACCCCTAGGCACCAATGAGAAGCTGTTAACAATTAAGACATTAAAAATGACAGTACACTACCTATGTACTAGTGCTATGCATATTATAAATGATTGATTCTTATGATGTCCACGTTAGGTTGATTGAAAGTGCTCAGTCCAGTACTATTATTTGTTGTAATAAAGAAGATTTTTGCTTTTGTTTTTGGCTGTGATGCCTTTTTCGTAAAGGAGGGGTATTATTCCTGCTTAACGCTGTTCTTTTGGACTGTTTGATATAAAAAAACACATGTTAGAGGGACAGATATGCATCTCAGATACCACCTCCTTCTCTGGAACAGACTCCCTATTCATGGGAAACAGAGCTCTTCCCTAATCCTAGTCAAATACTATTTGGACTGATGTATGGGAAATCACAAATTCACCACTGGCTTGTCTGCTGTGACCCTTATAGACAGGGGCAGTTTGTAGATGCCCTAAGCAAAAGGATGCACCAAAGCCATTCTAGCCTGTAGGCTTTGATAATTGGGAAAATTGGGATATGAATGGTTAGGCTTAGAAAGGCTCTAGGGTCATTATCCTAGTAATATCCTGTGATCATATAATGGACTTGACATTTACCAACATGGTTTCATGGAATGAAGGAAGGAAGGTAGGTCATGTTACTAACCTGAGAATTTTTTTTCTCAATTGCTATGGGAAGTTTTAGGTTAGGGTTTATCAACAGATTTGCTTATCTGGAGCTTGCTAAAGCCTTTGACTTAGATTCTCATTTTCATATCTTGAATAATATGAAAACAGCTAATCGTAATCCTGGTATCATTATTTGGGTAAAGGAGTTACTACAAGGAAGAATATGCAGGGCCAGAGGAAAAAATGTTTTGTCACACCCAAAAAGACTAGAAGTGGGTAATCCTCTGGGGCCCATTTTGGATGCTTATTTGCTCTTCATATTTATGTATGATCTTCCTTTCTGCAGCAAGATACGAGTAAGGAAGTTTGCAGATGGCAACAAAGCTGGTGCTATTGTAACCTTATTAGAAGACCACGGCATACGGCAGAATTATATGCATGCCCTTCAGAAATTATCACAATTAAAACACATCAATTTTAATGTTACTAAATCTAAAATCATATATTTTTCCATTTTGTCCCCCCCTCCCACAGTGTTGCTTAACTTTATGCATTAAACAATATAAGTAAAATGAAGCAGCTAGTAGTATAACCAGGGAGATCATGATCTTGTCCCTCAATGACCCCTTTGTCAATTAGGGGGTGCTATGTTAATGTGGAGCTCGTTCAGGACTGCAAGCATTTGGTGATGTACCTGGACAGTTAGCTGGACTGGTTCAAAAACCTCAGAAGTGGCATATAAAAAGGGTCAGAGTAGGTTGCACTTACTACGAAGATTCAGATCATTTGCAGTCGTCAACACTATGGTGTGGTTGCTCTATGAGACTGTAAGGGCCAGCACTATCTTCTTCATAGTGACATGCTGGGGTAGTGGCATAAAGAAGGCTAAGACAAACATACTCAATAAATTGGTAATGAAGGCTAGCTCATAATTTGGAAAAGAACTGGACACCCTTACAAGCATGGCTGAGAGAATAATCTTAAGGTGAATAAAGTCCATCATGGAAAATATTGACCACCTACTCAACAGCATTGTGGATGGACAGAGAAGTTTCTTTACATGGATTCTGATGAGCATAATATTCTCTACTGAACATCATAGGAAATCCTTTCTGTCCACATCCATCAGACTCTATAACGCCTCCTACTGTCTTATCACCACCCCCACTACTAAAGGAGATAACATTGTGCAATGTTATACTTTTATCCATGTTTTTCTTTTTCTCCATCCTTTTTATCTCTCTTTTATCTCTTTTTTTATAGCAATATTAGTCATCAGTGCAATTATCCTTTGATCAATATGTTATACCTTAGTTAAAGTATTGTGATGTACAATACCCCATATCCTAATGGGAGTGATAATTAACACCAAAGGCTCCACCTTTCATGTCACTACTATATGTGGTATCACATCCATCTAAAACCTTAGCTGTTGTCAACAGTGTACCTATGAAAGGCATTGCTGTTATATATGTGGTGTTGTAAGTAAGTATAGTATCTATCATGTAACATTTGTGTTTGGTCTACATTGTGTCTATGTTTATCTGTGCAGTTGTAACATAAGCAATTTCCTGCAGGATCAATAAAGTATTTCTAATTCTGGTTCTGAATTCTCAACAGTGTGACGGCTAAAAGATCTGGGAGTAATGGCTGACAAAAAATTTGTTTGGAGACAGCCTCAGTTTACTCATTATATATTTACTTCTGCTATACTCGAGTGGTTAGACCGCACATAGTGTATTATACAACACTCTGCAATTAAAGTGCTGTGCAAATCAGGTGTCTTGAAAAGATATAGAACTTTTACACAAAACAAATCACACAAGTTAAGAAACTGCTTTATAAAACCAAATTAGGTACACTGTTTTTATTTTTGATCAATTATAGATTATTAATAAATAACTTGATTTTAAAGTATAATGCAGTCAATAACGAAAGACTGGCAGTGAATATAGCTGCTGATGTCAAATCTCATAAAGTAGATACAAGCATACTTCTCAACCTCATTGAGCAATAAATCTGAACAAAGCCATAAATAAAAGTGTGACAATGGCCCAAAAATAGCAACAATTATTAAATATTGCTCTTACAAACTTAGAAAGTTGATATAATTACAGTTTTTCCATTAGCATGAATTTTCTGAAGGTTTGAAGTCTGAAACTCAAATGTCTTTCATTATTTTCAAACTTCAATCTTTAATGATTTGTCAATAATTTGCCAGAAAAAAACACAATTTTATGAAAAACGGACCAAAAATATGAAGCAAAAATCTGGATATTCTGCAAAAATCTGTACATCTGAGAGGTATGATAAAAAATGGATTTGTGATAGTCCTATGCTATAAGAAGCAAATCAGTAAAAGGTATTTTCATTGTGGTGTTGGATTTTTGTGGAATGTTCTTCCCATAAGAATTAGGAAGGCAGATAGTACATTGGTAGTCAAGAAATTATTAGATGACTGGGTGGGTTATAGGGCATTTGACCCTATATACATAGGTGGCAAGCTCTTGGAAGGCCTACTATAGGCTAATGAGCCCAATCTAATAAAACATTGTATCACTGACATTTATTGAACCTCAAAAGTGAAAGAAATGTCAGTTTTTCTTTTATCACAAACTACCTTAGAAGAAGTGTCAAGACGATGCACAAGACCCTGAGCCAAGCCCTATAAATTACTCCTGCCCAGAGTAAGTGGCACTGGAAAAGATAAATATTTACTTTTCTGTCTCTTTCTGACAAGGCATTGTGGAAAAACAGACTCAGAATTGTCAGCAACAGCTTCCCTGGGGATGGACACAACATTCTGGCTAAGCAGGGTCGCATTCCCCTTTCTTGCATGAGTAACAACAGTGTCTCTCCCCTGACACTGAGTGAACACAAAGAGTTGCAAATGACATACCTAATCCCCAGATCATGCTGGCTATATGGACTACACCAGGGGGATGCAAAGAAAAAGATGAGTGTTCAGAGGAACCGGCACTAGGCAGAGCTGAGTCATCCACATGTGGCTTATGCAAATTACCAACCTGCTGTGTTGGCAAAGGCTGCTTAACAATATTTTTACTTTTGTGACTGGAAGAAAGTCAAACAGACAGACCGATAATTTACTTGTTTCCAGTGGAAGCAGAGCAGCAATACCCAGTTACAATTTCCCCCATAGAAACACAGCAAAACACACTCTAAATCCCTCCCCCAGCCCCAAAAAGTGAAATAAGCAAATTTCTCCAAACCACAGAAAAAAGGAGTTTTAAACAACTTTTAACAACATTTTGCCACAAACGTGAAAAGTGTATTACAATTTAAAAGTACGTAAAAGTCAAGAGACACTCAACAAAAATAGTTTTTCCTAGCTAGAAAGTACTTGTTTTCAGAAAAAGTAAGATTTCACAAATAAAAAAAGTAGTGTGGAAGTTTTTTAACCAAAGGAAACTTATCTGCACAGCAAAGGAACAGCATTAACTGAATGTTAATCTTCAAAAGCCCATAGATGAGCACACTTCTCAGTGTCAGGAAAGCACTGGAAGGCTTGCCACACAGTCCTAACTTTTTCGTAGCTAGACTTGAGTAGACTAATGGATTGGGTACATGGAACATGCCCTGAAACTTTTGAAAGGACAACAATTGGATTCTATTATTAAACGCTCAACTTCTCTGTCCTTTTTCTCCCAATTTATTGTCCTTGCTATGAATAAACAGCAGCACAGAATTTAAAATATTTTAAATTGACTGTTTCTCTCCACTAGAACAGTGCCTTACTGTACTGTGGTGGTTTCACTTTCAAAAAACTTCTATCCCACCCTGCAAAAGTCTCCAATTCGTTGATGACATCAAGGCCTCTGAATACAGATTTCTGGCCAATTCCTTCCCTCATCTGACATCACCATGAGCATCCTAAAAACCCATCCATGTTGATGTCACAGCTCCCTGGTCCTTCCCCTACCCATACAGAAAGTAAAGGCTAGAACAAGGAAACAGGACATGAGTCATGTCTCCTGCTGTTAGCTGTCAATCACAGCAGGTAACAGGTCAAATTACCCTTAGCACTTTGATAGCTAGGGAAGTTAGGTGTGAAGGAGGATGGGAGATGAGTCAAAGTAGTACAATTCAGGCTTCACAAAAAAACTGCAGCTTAGCCATTATAAAAAAGAAGCAGCAGTAAAAAGCACTTTGAAAGTCTGTTCTGTGGCATTTGCACTGTTTGTGTTTTAAGTAATCACTGAACGGCATGAAATGTTACTGAAAACTAATTTGCTGAAAGACAGCAGTGTATACATGTAAAAATCAATGCAGTGACAAGAACTTTAAGAAGAAATAGGCCTGTATGATGTAACTTTTTACAGACGAGCACTGCATTGTCGGATACCTAGAGGCAGACTATGCAATCAGAATTACTTCAAGATGCCAGACACCATGTAGTCAGACTCAGAAATTAAGTATACAAATATTTAAAAACCTTTAAATAATCCCAGAGTGGTGTTACAATGTAGGTAACACATACCATGATAAAATAAACATGTTTTTTTGAGTCTGTGGGTGTGGTTCTCCTTGAAGCTGGACGGATGTTATATCCTAGTCAGGACATAACACACTTAGCTATGGATACTGCAGTAGTGATCCACAAGAAGAACAGCATTAATTAGCACTCAAAAATGTTAAGCCAATGTTACCTGCAGCAGTATATTATGATTACCTGATCAGGAACAGCCTTTCGTGACCGGGTGTGCTAGGCAACAAAACCACGCCCGCCCCAGACCAGACCATCCATCCCCCCCCTAGTCTACCCTACCTACACCCAATACCCCTGCCTAAGCGTAGCTAGGCGGCCGGCTAGCTGGCTGGTACCTGACGTATGTTGTCCTGCATCCATAGGACATACTGGGCTACATAATTTGCTAAGTTACTATTTATATACTGTTCCACAAGAATGGAGTTAAGAGAGTGGTGTGCAGTTACTGTTTTCTGAACATATCATTACTAATAAGTAGTCACATATCCACATCTGATTCTGAATTCCAAAATAGTTCACCTGCTTGCGAATCCAAAAAATAATGCTGCAATGCAGAATGGCAATGGAAATAAAAGTCACTAAAATAACATTGCACATGTGAGCTTATAACATTAAGGTGATAAGAAATTCCTATAGAAGGTAAGGTAACGTAAGTGTGCTGCTACGTCTGCTAAAAGCATATGCTTATGCACTGTCAGCTGCAGATACACAAGAAGCTAAACAACAATATACAGCAGTGGATCTTCAAATGTGACTCATAACTATATGCTTTCATTTTAATAAAGATTTTTGGATCACAAATTCAAAAGCAGAGAAATTAGAGGAAATGAATGACACTGGAGAAGGGAGTGAAAAGGAGTCCAAATCAGTCATACGACAGCACATATATAAACAGGAAAAATTATTTTCTACATCATAATAGCTTTAATACAAAACCATATTTTACTCTACATAAATTAGACTTAAGACATTCCTGTGCTACAGAAAGCTACCACTTCTCAAATCGCAAATTATTAAAAAAAGGAGTATGTTACTTTTATTCCAGCATCTCATACATTATCAGTATAGTAAATCAATTCCTTCCAAACTTTCTTTTTCTAGTGCTTTTCTCATAAGATGCACAATGTACAATCTATTTCTTGTAATAATGTTGTTGTAAACTATGACATGTACTTAAACTTCGTGGTTCTATAACTTTCATGTTTGCAGCTAGATTTCACTGAGCTACCACGGATCTGCCTCAGAAAATGAAGCTATTGATTTTAGATAACATTAAGGAGAGGTACAAAAATAATTTAATTCCAGTACTTATCTCAGTGAGAGAACCCAGCACTTTTTATTTAAGAAAGTAATTATTACATGATAAAAACAAAAAGTGTGCCCCGTGTGAGACATTCCACCAGTGCATCAGCAGCACGTCAGGAACATTTGGGAATATTGCTGCCAGTCAGTGAGGTTCATATTAGAAAATGAATATCCTCCTTACCAAAATTAATAATATGGGAGATAAAAGAAAAGCAACAAATGGCCACAAAATAGTGTGCCACATGTGTCTTCTGTCCCACCACTGTCCATGAACAGATCTTCCCCACTCAGTACATGAGTCGATGACATGACCTTTTTCACTTAGCAAATTATGGCCCTCTTGTACCTTTCTAGGTGATATCTTAAGCCAGCTCATTACCTAAAGGTATTTGTAATTCAATGTCATAAAGAAATGTACAATCACAGTTAAGTGCCTTCCACCGGATTCTTACGGATATATCTGCCAAGATCTAAAATAGTTTGCAAAGAGATGGCTCTCTGAGCTAAAAGAGTAGTAACTTGTGAAATAGATACGATCAACCATTCAGAAAATACCACAATAAATTACCTGCTTCTGCCACTGACAGTTTGAACAGCTATTTGCAGATTAATAACCTGAGCTACTCCACAAGGCATAATATAATAATATCAGACACAGCATAAAAATAGTGGGCAGCTAACAATTAAAATTTTGGTTTTGAAAACTGAATATCTATCATGGCATACTGATGTTGACAGACAGTCCTTTGAGATCTGATAAATTGTAAATACCTGAAACTTGCCGGAATGTTCCTTATTGAGTAGAACAAACTAGGAATCATGATGTCTTACCAAAGGGTTCTTGCAATAAAACAAATTATTTTTCCTCATTCCATGACTCTAGAAGTGCATCTTTCTTTGAACCAACTTCAAATTAATGTACTTTTTCCACTAGATTGACAATGATGTAGAAAGTTGGAACAATAAAGAAATAATTAGTGTGTTTCTTTCCTTGATTGCTGAGGTGATCTCTGACAAATGTGTGACATACAGTGTAACTGTACCTACCTTTAGCCACCCTTAATTAATTGTGATGCTCATTACAATTCCCCTTTTGCAGATTAAAAATTCTTCTGGTTGATGGTGTCACCACATGTACAAATATTATTGATGAAGAACAAGACCCCACCTTCCACTTACCTGTGTATTATTGCAAACGTTTTGTGCAGGGCAATCCATACTACAGAAAAAGTACAGTTGTGTAAAATCTTAACAGTAGATGTCCTTGCCTTAACCGCTGCAGAATTAGTAACATATGGGATTCCCTGCCGTGGAAGCCCTACATCTGGCCATCCTAGCAAAGCCTACTGTTGCTTTAAGGTAGACCACATGTCACCCAACGATTCATCATGTAGCGCAGGGCATAAAGGTGATGTTCAGGAATACCATCCTGAGAACTGATTACACCAGGGGGAACAGCAATCCAAGGAAACCAAAAGGGTAACCTCTATATCCAGGAAAGAAAAGAACTAGGGGTGGAGGGAGGGAGTGAATTCTGCAGCAGTGAAGGCAAGGACATCTGCTGTTATGATAAGATTTTACACAACTGTACTATGTCCTTACATTCACTGCTGCAGTATTCATAACATATGAGAGAGTGCCAAAGCTAAAGAGGAAACCTTGAAGGAGGAAGGAGCTGAAGAGCCATCTAAAAAGCCATGAAGAACACCTCTAGCAAAGCCAGCCCTAGCTCTAGAAACGCCATCCAACTTGTAGTGCTTAGTAAAAGTATACACAAAAGTCCAGGTAGCTGCTTCAAAAACAGAATTACTATACAGAATCACTAGAAGAAGCCACAGCTCTAGTAGAATGAGCCTTTAGAGAAAAAAGAAAGGTTCTTATGATGAAAAGTAAAACAAAAAGAAATAGCTTTTGAAATCCATGACGAAATAGTTTGCTTGGATACAGCTAACCCTACAAACCTAGAATGAAAAGAAACAAACAGCTAATCAGATTTTCTAATAACCTTAGTCTTATACAAATAAAATCTGAGTTGCCTATGCATGTCCAAAGTATGCAGCACCATCTCACTGTCAGATTGCAGAGATGAAAAAAAGTAGGCAAATTAATAAACTGGCTAACTGACAACTCATTAACCATCTTATGCCTAAAAGAAGGATATGCATGCAAGGACACCCTGTCCTCATGAAATATCAAAAAAGGAGGACAAGCCATAAGGGTTTGCAACTCAGACACCCATCTGACAGAAGTAAGAGCTAACAAACGAACTGTCTTCCAAGAACAATGTTGCAAGGAAGCTGAAACAGCAGGCTCAAAGGAAGCCAGAGTCAACTTCTCCAAAACAAAACTAAAATAACAGGGAGGAGGAATGGGCTTCCTGGAAGGTCTAATATTAAGGACACCTTTAAGAAATTGTATAGTCTCATATCTAGAAGCTAAAGGAGGAGTTAACGGCAGAGAAGCAGAGATAACTGATAAGTGAATCTTAATAGAAGAATAGGCCAAACCAGCACTGAGCAACTCACACAAATAAGAGAGAGAACCAAAGGAATATTCACAGTAATTGGGTCCAGGTTATGAGAGAAATACCAAATAGAAAAACTTTTCCATTTGGATAAGTGGGATTTCCTAGTAGTAGGTTTCTTGGCCTCCTGCAGGATCTTCAGTATGTCCTTAGAAAAAAAGGTGTCTATGAGGAATCAAAATCCTATCATCCACAGTGTCAGATGAAGCATGGGCAGGTGGGGATGGATGAGAGATCCCTTGTCTTGTGTGAGTAGAGCCACCCTGTGAGGTAACTTGTGATGATTTTTCCTTGGCTAGATACAGAAGTTGAGGGAACCAATGCTGTCACGGCCGAGGCAAATGATCTACTTGAATAGTACTTCCCTGCTGGACAATGTCCAGAAACACATTCCTGTAAATCATCCTTTCATGGGATTGAGTGAAGGACCTGTTCAGTGTGCTTGCACAATGTTCTGATTTGCAGGAACATAAACTGCCTGAAGAGTCACTAGATACTTGACAGCAAGATCCCATATCAGAAGTGCCAAGAAGGTAAGATCTTGTTCATTCCTGTTTGTTGATATACCACGTCATTGTGGTATTGTGCAAGAATACCTTAAGAGGCCCCGGAGAGAAAAAAGGATGAAAGGCCTGAAGAGCCAACATAAGAGCTGTCATCTCTTTGACACTGATGTGCTCCTTCTGCTGGTGAGGCAATCACACCCCTTGAAAGTTTAGGGAGCGAAATATTGCTCCCCATCATATGCCTGAAGCATCTGTGAACATTTTCTGAGAGGGAAGAGGGAAAAGTACAGGGAGCCCTGGACTCAGAGACAACTGCAGAATCCACCAGTGAAGTTCCTTGTCCAGACAAGGAAGAAGAGGAACTGCAAAATCTAGAGGATGTGCATGTTGAAGACACATTGACTTCAGAAACCATGGTAACTTCCTCGTGTAGAGTTTGGCTAGAGGGAGAATCGGAATGCTGGAAGCCATGAGCTCCCAAAAATTTCCTGGCTGAAATGAAGGCCAGAGGAAAAAACTTTGAAAGTAAGAAAAGAGAGTTAAGGCCTTTGGAGGAGGCATGGATGCTAACACTGGCACTGTCTGAATTCTGCAACCCAGAAAGACATGATCCTTAGAAAGAGTCAGACAAGACTTTTTGAAGTTTATTGTAAACCTCAGGCTCTGAACAAGGGAAGTTGCAAAATTAAAATTTTGCAAAAGGATCTCTAGAGAGGATGATTGACTCAGCAGGTCCCCCAAGCAGGGAAATATTTGGATCCCTTGAAGCCTACAAAAAGCAATCATAGGGGCGATCCATTTGGTGAACATCCTTGGGGCAGTAGAAAGGCCAAAGAGCAAAGCAAAGAACTGAAAATGCCACAAAGCAACAGAGAAATGCAAAACTTCCTGAAAAGAAGATGGATTGGAATATGGAGATAAGCATCCTTGAGATCCATAGACACCATATAGGCCTGAGGGAGCAAGAGAGGAAACAGAGGCTGAAGGGACAACATCCAAAATGAAGGCACCTTCTGAAAAGTGTTTAGATGAGAGAGGTCTAGAATTGGTCTCCGACTGCCCTCTATTCTGGGCACTAGAAACATTCTTGAGTAAAACCTCTTCCCGTTTGGGATACAGGCACCTCTTGAATAGTACCCTGAGACAAGGGATCTCAAAGAACCTCTGAGAAAAAAGGAAGTTGTTCCCAAGAAGGCAGAAGAATGTCCATAAAAGGAGGATGGGATTTCCACACCCTGAAATACCCCTGATGAATGACTAGTAGAACCCAAGAATCTTAAGTGTGAAAGCCCTTCTAAAGTGTGATAGCCGTTTCTGTGCATTTAAAGTGTGTTTTGATTGTATCTGCTTTATTTTCTGAAAAAAAAAAAAAAAATACTTGTTTTCCCACCTTTCTAATCTAGTATAGTCCAGTTTTCAAATTAGTGCTGAATTCAGGGCTGTGTTACAACTTTCTGTGTTTGCCCATACATTACTTGGATAGAAGGAAGTTTCTCTGTTCACCTGTGAGAGAGCGGAGCTTTGAGCAGCCTATCTGTCCCTGGAGGAGTGGTTTCAACCCAGAAATTAGTAGTTTATTGGCCATTTTGGGCTAATCTCTATCTCTTTCATTTCCCTGCTATAAAACCCGCATTAGCATGGATTTGCAAGCCAGGCAGCGCCGATTAGCTAGGGTATAACTATTCCCATCTCCATAAAGTCAATTTTTCCCTTGGAACTAGACAAACTTTCAACTTAAGCACTCAAACCATTCACTTCTCATCCCAGCACTTGTTCAAAACTCATAGCAAGCACTAATAAACCTTATCACTAGACCCCCCTATACTGTAGAGAAGGGCAAGGCTCTCTATTCGACCTTACTAGCCAATCAGTATAACAGCTCACTGTACCTATCCAGGCATGTCCAAAGGGCAGTTTCAGGTGTACTCTCCGGACCAACTGGTGAAGCTGGGCATTTTGAGACAATGTTACAACTGCCTCATGTACACAGACAACCCTCTCTTCCTACCACCAAACACTAATACATGCGAGAGATGCAGTTATACAGTCAAACTGGAGGCTAAGCTCTCTCAACCCAAGACTGGACAAGACAGTCAAGAGGAGAAGGGAATTACTTGCATCATACCACCAGTCTCACATAGGCCTATGAAACCAGCACCAGCAAAAAACACACATAAATACATGAAAACATACTCAGAGGATCTAAATAAAAATCTGCAAAAGCAACAGAGACCTCCAAAGCAGACATCCAAGCAACCTTCACCCCCCAACACAAACCATGAAACACATACTTCACAAAACCAGTGTGCCACGCAATCACAGCCCTTAAGGCAAAATATAACATACCCAACACACTAGTAAAAGGTGACTCTATAGTCAGGCACACTGACGTCCCACTCACTAGACTGAACAAGGAGAAGGTTACTGTTAGCTACCTGTCAGGTGCCAGGATCTGCCACATAACACAAGAACTCTAGTCACTCCTTAACAAGTACAAATACGACTCTGTCATTGTCCATGTTGGTTTGAATAACCTGAGCCGTACCTCCCTGGACTACATGAAAAGAGACATGAAAGAGCTCTCTGATCACATAGCCCAGGCCAGTATGACCCTGACCCTGAGTAGCATCCTGCCCTCACCAAGAATGATACCACGGAATAAAGAAAAAAATATAAATTTCAACAATTGGCTAAGCTTCTGGTATCATTCAAAGGGGATCCAGTGTCTGTCAGCCTGGGATGAGATGCTCGACAAACCACGCTGCTTCGCTAGAGATGGCTTGTATCTTTCACCCTTAGGCTTTCAAATACTGGCCAAGGCTGTTGTCACCCCCTTAGTGCCTTTTTTAAGCAAGGCTCAAAAGACAAACCCACCGCCGTAAATAGCACAAGTAACAAAAAAACTGAGGGTGATGCTACTCAATGCCAGAAGTCTAAACCTCAAAATGCATGCGCTCGAGGCACTCCTCAGTATGGAGAAAATTGATATATGTGCAGTAACAGAAACCTGGTTTAAGGCTCCAGAGAACACCCCAGCACTTCCAGGCTACAACTCATACCATACATTTCGGCCACAAAACCTGGACCGAAATAAAAAAGGCACGGGCGTATCCATATTCATCAAGGATATCCTCACCTTCAGGTTAGTGGCACAGCACAATGCTTCAGAGATCATCCACGTGCAACTAACAATGGGAAGAACTGCAATTCAAATTGTAGCTTGCTACAGATCACCCACCATGTCCCAGGACCCGCATTCTACATTTCTGGAAACACTGGGAAACTTAAAGGTCTTACCAAACACCCTGATATTGGGTGATTTCAATTACCCAAACATTAACTGAAAGAACTACTCAAGTACTAAATCCCTTGCCCAACATTTCCTAGACTTTATAAACTCAAATGCCCTGGATCAACTGGTCAACACCCCCACCAGAGGTGACAACATATTGGACCTGGTCATCACCAACATGGGCGACTGGTGTTCCACACCAGAGGTCAAACCCTCACTGGTTAGATCTGACCATAAACTAATCACTCTGGGTATCCACATACTGCCCCCATCCCCGGTCAAAGAAACCACCGTCAAAAACTTTTCAAAAGCAAACTTCACTTTACTTAATACCGATTCGGAAAGTTTCAAATCCCCCATGCTAAAGGATAATGCTGCCCAAGCTGTAAACTCCTTTACTAATGCAGTCTACAGGACCTACAAGAATGCATGGATCGTACTATCCCAAACAAAACCAAGACTCACTCCTCCAAGAAAAGGAAACCAGTCTGGTGGACCCCTGCCATAAACAAGCTATACAATAGAAGGAGGAAACTAGTACAGAAAAGAGTAAAATCCCAAGAAGGGATGACATCCCTGATCAGTATCAGCAAGAAACTACGATCGCTCATAAAATCATCCAAGGCTAGCTTCGAAAGAAAAATTGCCAAGGACTCCAAAGATAACCACAAGCATTCTTTAGCTATGTCAAGAAAAGTTGCAATTCTCAGATCTGCTAGAAGCTAGTGCAGAATGGCACAAAATACACTGAAATGACTGACATTGCCAACATCCTGGCAGACAGGTTCAGTGCAAACGTCACCCACCTATCACCCCAAAAAGGGCCCATAACCATACCAGAAGAATGTAGTGCCCCTACAATCACAGATAAACAGGTTAAAACAGCCCTTTCCACAGCATCAATGGGACTGGACGGTGTCCCAGGATGCATCCTACATGAGCTCGAAGATGAACTAACCCCTCACCTAAACACACTGTTCAAACTCAGCCTCTTCACAGGCTACGTGCCCATAGAGTGGCACACAGCAATGGTTATTCTGCTCCACAACAGGTCCTGGGAACTATCACCCATAAGCCTGACTAGCTTGGTCTGCAAGGCTATGGAGCACATCAACATGGATCTCATTAACAGAGACATTGGGAAAACCAAACACTGGACCCTACCCCGTTTGTCTTTGTTAAGGGTAGATCATGCCTCCTAAACCTGGTGGACTTCTTTGAGACAGTTACCAAGGCTATAGATGAGGGAAAGATGGTCCACACAGCCTACCTAGACCTCGCAAAGGCCTTCGGCACCATTCCCCATTCTGGTATTATAGACAAGCTCACCAGCCTGAACATAAGCCCCTACATCATGAGATAGGTTGCCAACTGGCTCCCAGACAGAACCCACATGGTAAGAGTTGAAGGAGCTAGGTCTGACTCTAAACCGGTTACAAATGCTGCTCCCCAGGGCTCAGTTCTAGGACCCCTCCTGTTTGGCATATACTTCTCAGAGGTACAGGCATGCACAGGAGGACTATGGCTGACCAAGTTCACAGACAACTGCAAACTAGGGGCTATAATTGACTCTCCGGCTGAGACAGACATTCTCCAAAATGGTCTCACTGAGACAGATGCCTGGTGTCAAAACCATGGCCTCAAGCTAAATGCCAAAAAGTGCATAGTCATCCCCTTTGGAAAAAACAAAGTACCCAAAAATTACCACATAGGTAGTAGCTCCCTAAATACAGAAGATATAATAAGAGATCTGGGGACACAAGTAGATAGTAATCTCTCCTTTGATAATCACATTGCCAAAGTGGTTAGAAAATCCTTCTATGTGGCCCACCTAATCACAAAAGGGTTTGCATCCAGATCAAAAGAGGTCATTGTGCCCCTCTACGCATCACTCATCAGACCCATCATAGCATACAATGCCACATTTGGGATGTACCTTACAAGACACCTGCAACAGCCGGAAAGACCACAGAAGTACCTCACCAAGAGGATCATTGGCCTCAAACAGATGCCCTATGCAACTTGACTGAATAAACTCCAGCTGTACTCGGTTGCATACAGCCTACTCAGAGGTGATCTCTGCCTGACATACCTATGAATGTATGAACCTATTAAAGTGATCTGAAGCCAAACAGTTAAAGAAAAAGAAAGGTGAAGAGAAAGAGGAATGTGGCTGGGGTAAAGATGGATAGTCATACAGCACCTGGTTTGTCAGGAAAAGAAGGCTTCTGAATCCCGAAGCCTGAGTAGCCTTAGCAGGAGGAGCCCATTTTCCACTTTTTTTTTACCTTTAGTAGACGGGCGAGATTGCATATGAGCAAAGGCTGGATTATTAGAACTGTTTCTCTGAAATTTAGAAACAGGAGAAATAAACACACGTTTAAGCTCCTGTAAGGTCTTCCTCTTACCTTGAAGAGACTTAAACAAACCAGCAGCTGCTTCCCCAAACAAAAGCATATATTCCATTGGGGCATCCATCAATTTAGCCTTAATATCATAAGGTAAAGGTTGAAGCCTAAGCCAAAAATATCTCCTCATTATTGAACCAAAAGCAGCAGCCCTAGAAGAGGAATCTGCTGCATCATAACTAGATTTGATATAATGACAAACCACTTGAGAGGAAGTTCCTAGCAAGGAAATAGCAGACATTTTACCTTCAGAGTCTGGAAGATCAGAAATGAGCTGACTGCCCTGAGAAAAAAGAGCCAACACAAACCTAGACATATGGCTCTGATAATAGCCCTAAAAGCTAGGATAGCAGAACTGTAAACCTTCTTATTCAGCCTTTTCTTGGCTCTGCTGTCCTTGTCAGAAGGCAGTAAATTGGGTGAAAGAAGCAATTAAGGTGGCTTTTCATAGGTTATGGACACCACAAAGGTGTCAGCAGCAGGATATTTGTTCAAAAAGTTGCAATCCTCAGACACCCTATGAAACCTATCAGGCTTCTTGGAAACAGGGAGCAGAGAATCAGGTGCTTTAAAGGCATTGGAAAAATCATCCAGCAAAGCAGCCAAAACAGGATGAATAGCCGCAGGTTTAGGAAATTCCATCTGCAGTAAGTCATTTTACCTCTTATGGATATCAGAGACTTGAGCACAAACCAACATAACAAAATCCACCATCCTAGAGACCGCATCCCCAAAGGAAATATCCTCAAAAGTAGTCCCAAGACTATTAGATTCCTCCTCCTCTGACCCATAGTCCAAATGAAAAGGAATTTGAGTAGACTAAGTCAGGAATTCTTCATCAAAATCCTACTCTTCCTCAGAAGAATCCTGTCCTCTAAGCCTTTTAAGTGAAGCAGAGGGCCAAGGAGGAGGGGCAGGAAGATAAATCCCCATGAGGAAGCTTTAATGACATTAAATTATTAAATAACCTCTGAGAAAAGGCCTACCACTCACCTTGTGGATCCCTAGGAGGAGAAGAAATGCGTTTAGTTGTTTGTTTCTTTTTTAAGGTAATGTTCACCCTATAAAACTGAGAAGGCTCTGACCCAGGGCAGCGTTTGATAGCCATAGTAGTAACTTCTTCCCTAACTAGAATCTGTAGAATCCCCCTAGGCCCCTCAGAAATAATTGGCCATGGTTCCCCCTGAACATCTGAAATGGACGCCTGTAAAGCCTCTTCAAACGTATTGCCAGAATGATCCTCGCCGGCCTCCAACCCGGTTGTGGCAGCGAAATCCAACAACACAGCCGAGCAAGCTGACAGGTTCCTAACAACCTCAGGAGAAACACCCAGCAGAGGCTGGACAGCAAAAGATTCTGGTCTTACCTTTTTCACCTTCTTCTTCCCTAATGACTGACCCTCAGGGTGGGAAGTTCCTTCCATTGTATCTTTAATGAGATGCTTAAGATGCTAGTTCTCAAGATACAAGAAAAGGGAGGAAAGCCTACTATGAAGGGTTTTCATGATGAATGCCTGACAAATCGAACAAGACACTTATCGTGGTGGTCTTTCTGTGGAATCTGTCTCCCTCATTGGCATTTACCCTTCCTGGATGACATTAGCCCATAACGGCACAAAAAAGCCAATAAAAACAAAACCCTAGTGGAGTACTTAACTGCAATGGCTTGGACTTCAGTAAAAAGGCATAGGCATACACTGGAGAATGAAAATGCATTCAAACCTTTTGTAAAATGAACATAGGCAAACAGACTAAGCGTACCTTAAAGCAACAGTAGGCTTTGGTAGACTGGCTGGATGTCAGGCTTCCACTGCAGGAAATCTCACATAGGTTCATAGGTTCATACTAGGCTATCTGCCTATACTGTGCCTCTGTCTAACAGTGACACAGAAGTGATACCCGTAAACCCCTAAGATCTCCCATCCACTCATCAAGATTCCTCTTGAAGAGAGTCAATGATGTTATGAATACTGCAGCAGTGAACGTAAGGACATCCATAGGTTCTTAACACTTTTGAAAATTGACTGTGAAATATACAGGGGCTTCAGATGTGACCAGATATACTTGGTCATCTGCATTGCATAGGAGCATGACAGCTTTTTGGGAACTCTTTCTGGGAGTTTCACTACTTCAAAATAAATTCACTAGACCATCTTTCAATGAAACAATTTGAGGTTTTCTTCACTGTTGTGCTGCTGTGGAGTTGGTGTACATAAATTGGGGGGTAGGGAGAGGTATTCTCTCTTCTCAGGTTTTTTTGAAACAGACCCTCAGCACATTTTATTTTGCAGTATCAGGACTCACAGATACACAATTATTCAACAACTATCTGTACACAGCTGCACTACAGTGCCTCTATATACTAATCTGTATAACCAACCTGCCTCCAAACCTTTTCCTGTTAGACACACCAAATGAGTTGAGGAGGTCAGATTCACATGCATGTGACAAGTTCATTTAGAAGAAGGGCTCATCTGTATATTTCTGGGTACTGCTAATGAAAGCCAAAGGTATACAGAGCATAATTGTTTATACAAACTTTTTTTAAAATTTTATTGCTAACAGTGACCTTCTATTTTATTATTATAATTTTTCTACAATAATTGCAATAGTCAGCCAGTAAACATCACACAAAAAAAGTAATATGATTCTTAGCCCAATTTTATTTTGAAATGAAAGTCAACTGTAAAGTAAATGCTATGCAATGTTGCCCACTCTACATGTAATATACTAAACATGTTATGTTTGAGGTATAAAGCAACCAATATAGTAAAGTAGCCATTGCTGATGTTAAATCACATCCTTTCTTTTTTCAAGTCCTTATTAACTACAAGGCACTCTCCAGTGCAAACAGCTGAATGAATAAAATCTTTATAATCCTTACCTACTTGGGTAAGGCAACACATATGCACTACCAAGGAGGCATACTAATGTTTCTTTGTTTTTTTTTTCAGTATACACAAGACGATCTTCATTAAACAAGGTAGATGTTGTTCTAATTTAACCAGTGCCAAAAGACAGAAAACTCAGAGCTGCAGCTCACTGTAAGACCTGTGGATTACTATTGGAATATCATTGCATTTTCCTAAGCCTTACCTTCCTGCTTCAGTTATAAAAACAAAAACAAACACAGAATACATCAGAAGGTACTGCACATACTCTGAGGGCATTAATATGGGAGTAAACAGTTCTTCCAAGCCTGAGGGCTACCATCATGTGTGCTGTCTTCACATCATAATTTGTTTTATTTTGTTTATTTTTTGTCCTGACATACAATGCAAGTGTTAGCTGAATGGCTCCGGTTAGATCAAAGCTGTAAATACTAAAACATGCAGGGAATCAATATCACAGATACACTTTCTTGTTTTTGAAAGTTAAACCGCACATACTAGTTTGATTCAAGATATCTTATAAAAAATGTGCACGGAAACAAACTGCATGAACTCATGAAGATAATATCATTTTCAGGCAATAGCAAAAAGTAGTCTTAATGATTTATCCATGGAGATTATTGATTTCCTTGTAAACACAACAGTTAAGTACCAGCACAGCAAACATGAACTGAGTCGAGCACTCAAAAGAATCTATAGCACGTAATGGTGACATTCTAATTCCTTTACGTGGATACTTTTATCTTCATCCAGCAATTAGAAATAAGGACTTTAACATAGAATTATTAAATATGATTTTCTTTTTCTCTAAATACTTGTATAACTTCTACTTTCTGACTTTTCTCAAATGATATGTTTTATGATAGACCCCCAAAACATGGCTAATAATGAATACACTTTTTTACATCATGTTTTATAAAATCTGCACAAAGTTACAACACCTCTTGAGCACACCTGCAAATAAAAAATATATATTGTATTACGAAGGGACCACTAAAGTAAGATGAAAATAATTTCACAATTAGGTTTAGGAAGCAGATTTTACTCTAAATTGTATTGCTGAGACTTGTGTTACTATTTTCAAGGAATGCAAGGAATGTTATTAAATTTTGCATACCTCATTTTGTCATCAAATTGATGTAGTATACTTGATTCTAGAGAAAGGAGAAAACAACTAATAAAAACATAGCTAGGGCGCGGCAAAGGGGGCAGCCACCTCTGGCAGAAGGTGTTTGGGGGATGATCTAAGATTCTGAATGCTTGGATGGAAGAACTTGGAGGAGTAGACCTTTTTTTCCACTGCTCAGCTTAGAGTTGATAACAGGATGCTGGAAAAGGGAGCCACAAGGGGCACCAGAGCACCTAGTGACAGCTCTCTAGATAAATATATGATTTCTCTTATGTCAAACTAGTATAACAAAACTTGGAGAAAAACAGCTTGAAATCCAAACAAATGCCAAGGAAAACACTAGTGGCAAAATGGATCCAGAAATAGGCACTTCTGGAGAAGGTAGAAACCACAAATGTATTAAACTTGTGGAATGCACAAAATAACTTTTTGTCTGTGTGCACCAGACTTCAGCAGACTCTAGAATACCCACATCAAATGCTGCTTTTAAATGATTCTCCCCCAACATAAAATAGTTATAATCAGGTCTTAAAAGTATAACACTCAAGTAAAACTTTCCAAATGAATTATATATATTAAAAGTCAACAATACTAAATATAAACATATAAAATTCAGCTTAGTTTAAATAACCAACCTATCATATGTTTATTTTAAAATGCAACCTAAAAACACACAAAAACAACAAACTAAAATGTTGGTACTTATTAGCCTTTGTTTTTTGCACTGAAACTAGGGACAAGTTGTCATTAATCCCTAGTTAGTGTGTGGCATCCAACTTTACTTGCCACCACATCTCCTTTACCCTAGTTCCAGTGCTAAAAACAAGGGCTAATAAATATTAGCATTTTTATCTTGTTTTTGTGTGCTTTTTAGAATAAATTTGTTTTTGTGGTATTTTAAAATAAACATGTGATAGGTTGGTTATTTAAACTAAGCTGAATTTTATGTTTATATTTAGTATTGTTGATTTTGAATATATATAATACTTTTACAAAGTTTTATTTGAGTTAACTCCTAGTAAACCAAAACCAAAGGAAGCAGGAATGGCCATTTACAATACTGCAAAATGTAATACACCACAAAATAAAAACACTGTCAACAGAATTAAGTGCTTTTGTCTGTCACCATCACAGACTTCATCAGAATCCATTAACAATTTCAATCATGTTTTAAATACCGCTCTATAAAAAAGAATACGATCACTATCTACAAATCACAAGTTGGAAGACATTAAAAAAATCAGTACATAACAAACCTGATAATAAAAATAGGAATGAAAAATATCTCAAACAAAAGATACATTTCAATTTGAAATATTTGAACAATATAAGACTTCAGTTTCAAAACACTGCCGATAGAGGTATGGTCATTATGTCCAGGAGGGTCGTGGCATTCAACCTGAGTTGCCAATGGCGTTCTTCAATTAAATCTTCCCACTGTCTACCCCTGATGTTTTGAGCTATATAATCTAACCCAAGGAAAAGAAAAGAATGTTCAGGATACTTAATAATGTGTTTAGCCAGTGAGCTTTTTATATTTTGTTTCCTAAAATCCAAGAGATGATTATATATCCATTCTCTCAATTTCCTTTGCGTTTTACCCACATAGAACCCATTACATTTCTGACATAAAGCAAGATAAACTGCCCCCTGTGTATTAGTAATTACAACAGAAGATAGCTTTAATGTTGACAGATTGACAAAGACAGAAGCAACAACTAAAATATGTTTGCATTGAGAACAAATCCACATTTGGCAGTTCCAGCCTTTTTTTACTTTTAAAACACCCATGTAGTTCTCATGTTCTAAAATGTTCTTCAAAGTTTTGCCATTCCAATACGCAATTGATGGTTTCACCTATTTTCTCAGTAATCCCATTAAAACAAGTGAACACAAACCAATTTTTGTGTCACACCTCTCTAATATATTGAGCCTTGAAAGAATGTTCTATAATAAATGACAAAGTACAATCGTTTCCTGTGTCATCAAACATTTTTTTGACTGAATTAAGAAATGTTATTAATAAGGGTACTATGACTCCTTCCTTCCTTTATTGTGCTATATTTAAACTAATTGCAGAAATGAGTTAAGCAGGGTATCCTTGAGCAAGAAATATGTCAGCCAAATGATGGGTTTCAAGTTCATATTGGTCATCGTCAGAAATCATTCTGGCCAAACGTATGTATTGCCCCTTCATAATATCACATTTTTGATGCTCTGGGTGATTGCACTTGTAATGCAACAAACTATTGCAGTATTTGGGTTTTCTGTACCTCATGCTGACAATACATTGCCTACTATGATTTTTTTTAATTTTTATATCCAAATAATTAATAGCCTGGTTGACAAAAGAGTAGGTAAACCTTAAAAACGGTGTGATAGAATTGTGGTTGGTGAAAACCTATTAAACAAAAACAGTTTTTCCCACTTGAAAAGGATGATACTGTGGGATTCTTGGGATTATTTTGTTAAAGATCAAGAATTTGGGCTATTCCAACAACTATGTGTTTCCTACTGTTGATGTTGTGGAATTGTTTAATGTCATCCCTCACTTAGCTGGTTTAGCATGGTTACATGATTTTTTATCCAAATCCACTAGTTTAGATAACAATGACATAAACATTTTTAATTTATTTATGGAAATTGTGATTAAGAACAATTTTGTGTTTTTGGAGAGGTAGTATTTTCAACAGACTAATGGTTTGGTGATGGGGGCTTCTTGTGGCCCCATCCTTACTATCATCCTTGTCCAGTGGGTAAAACTGTTTTTGTTTAATAGGTTTTCATCAGCCCCCTGGACAATATAGTCATTTTTAAAGTTTACATAGTATTTTGACAACCAAGCTATCAATTATTTGGACATAAAAATTTCAAAAAATGACAGTAGGTAATTTACTGTCAGCACAGTGTGCAGAAAACCCACGTACTGCAACAGTTTGTTGCATTACACAAGTAATCACCCTGTGTATAAAAAACATGGTATTGTGAAGGGGCAATACATATGTTTGGCCAAAATGATTTCTGACAAAGACTAATATGAACTTGAAAGCCACCATTTGGCTGGCATGTTTCTTGCTTGAGGGTACCCTGCTCAACTCATTTCTACAATTAGTTTAAATATAGCACAAAAAAAAGGAAGGAAGGAGCCATTGTACCCTTAATAAAAACATCTTTCAATTCAGCCGAAGAAATGTTAGATGGTATCCCAAAAACAGGAAATGATTACAATTTGTCATTTATTGTGGAACTTTTTTTGAGGCTCGATATATTAGAGAGGTGATACACAAAAAGTGGTTTGTGTTCACTTGTTTTAATGGGATTACTGAGAAAATAAGTGAAAAACTGTCAGTTGTGTATCGGAAGGGCAAATTTGTTAAGAACTTAAAAAGCCTGGAACTGCAAAATGTGGATTTTGTTCTCAATACAAACTTATTTTAGTTGCTGACATACCTCTCAACCTCTTAGTGAAAGAAATCTGCTCAAAGCCAAACAAAAATGGGAGGACAAAGACCCAAAACTAGGGTCATATGTTAAATATTGCTTGAATAAACTTAGAAAGTTGCAAGAGTAACTGGGTTTATTTTAACATACATTTTTTGAAGGACTTGAAGTCTGAAACTCAAATTTATATCATTATTTAGGGACTTCAGTCCTCAGATCATCCCACTGACTTGACAGAAAATCACAAATTTTATTAGGAACAGACCAAAAATATGAACCGAAAATCTGGACAGTTGAGAGGTATTGCTGCTTCAGTTTTTGTCAATCAGGTCAACATTAACGTTCTGTTGTAATTATAATACACAGCGGGTGGTTTATCTGGCGTTATGTCAGAAATATAATGGGTTCTATGTGGGTAAAACTCATAGGAAATTGAGAGAACTGATATATGAACATCTCTTGGATGTTAGGAAACAAAATATAAAAAGCTCACTAGCTAAACACATTAAGTATCCAGAACATTAGTTCCTTTTCTTTGGGTGAGATTATATAGCTAAAACCCCAAGGGGTGGACTGTGGGAAGATTTGACTGAAAAATGCGTGTTGCATTGGCAACTCAGGTTGAATGCCACGACTGTGCCTGGACTTAATGACCATACCACTATCAGCAGTGTTTTGAGACTGAAGTCCTATATTGTTTAAATATTTCAAATTGAAATGTATTTATTTGTTTGAGATATTTTTCATTCCTATTTTTATTATCAGGTTTGGTATGCACTGATTTTTTAATGTCTTGCAACTTGTGATTTGTAGATAGTGATCATGTTCTTTTTTATAGAGCGGTATTTAAAACGTGATTTGAAACTGTTAATGGGTTCTGATGAAGTCTGTGATGGTGACAGATGAAAGTGCTTAATTCTGTTGACAGTGTTTTATTTTGTGGTGTGTTAACTTTTGCAGTATTTTACATGGCTGTCCTAGCTTCCTTTGGTTTTGGTTTACTAGGAGTTATTTCATTGATTGTCGTTTAATTGGTTCTGAGTTTTGTTTGAGTGTTATACCTTTATGACCTGATTACAGGTATTTTATGTTAGGGGAGAATCATTTAAAAGCAGCATTTGATGTATATATTCTAGATTCTGCTGAAGTCTGTTGCACACAGACGAAAAGCTATATTGTGCATTACACAATCTTAAATAAATTTGTGGTATCTACCTTCACCAGCAGTGGTGGTGGTGCTGCGGTAGCGTTGTCGCATCACAGTAAGACGTTGTCCTGTTTGATTCTCAGCTAAAGCGTCTTCTGTATGGAGACATGCGTGAATGGGCGTACCTTCGTTGAAGGTTGTACGTCAGGGCTGGCAACTCGGTACGTAAAAATCTGCTGCCAATGGGTGATTTTTACCTTGAAATAATATTATTTCTAATGCTAGAAAAATGTATGCAAGGAAACCCATGTTACTATTTCCCTAAGGTTATCCATTGAGAGCCCTAGGAGGGTAATATGGGTCCCTTGGCCATCAATGGAAGTGGACAGACTACGCAGTTAATGTAAGGCAATGAAAGTCTATGTGAGGCTTGCCAACAGTTTTAGTAGAACTTGATTCCTCTTTACTTATTGATATACCATAGCCCCAAAATAGGCACATCGATGGTGACCATGAAAGGAGGATGACTTCAATATTTTCCTGATAGTAGTTCAAGTCTCCTGTATATTTTGACAAACTTTGGAGATTTTTGTTTGACACTTGGGTGAGAAGCTGGGACCACTGAACTCTCATTGTCCACTGAAGAACTCTCATGTAGCATCTGGCTAGTGGTACCCATGGGAATGGTTGCTGACATTAATTCCAGGGTTCAGAATACCAAAGTCGCTGTGGTTGCATTGTGATGTAGTAGAATTCTGACTCGGGAATTGCATCTACCTTGTTTGTCAAGAGCCTTGCTATTGCCAATATTTGTCTGGGTGGAATTTTCAATTTGCATTTTTTAATTGTTTATTTTACCTTCTCAGCATTAAAATTACTCATTTTTTCTTACAGGCTGATGATGTTTCATTTTCAGTATTTATACAATTTTTATTTGATATTCCATTACCTTGGATTACTGTTATTTCACCTAAAATATTGTTCACAGTGTGATTTTTTTAGTCTTACAGACATTACTGTTATCATAAAACATAGATGCATTTCTCTGGCATCTTCATCTTCAAAAGACTATTCCAGTTTACCTTTCAGAACACACTACATACAGCTGAATAGTTGTGGCCACCTTTACATGTGATCCAGAATTAGATTTAACCTTGATATGCAACATATTAGCATTATGAGCTCAATTAAAATTAGATAAAAAAAGTTTAGGAATAATGCACTATACAAGTATTAAAGTTAGGTTATCACTAAATATTTCCCTGAGGGCGTTTTCAGTACTTTCAAGTAAGTTACCCTTAAATGTAAACAGGCTTATAGATACCTCTTACTGCAGTAATATACATCCCAGTCTCCAAAGTTACAGCCAAATTAGTAAAACAAACACACATATCAAGGAGTTGCTCTTTGTAAAAATCCCTGATGCAACAGAGAGATTAAGCCCTGACTACAGTCCAAAAAACCTGTGATGGTCATATACACCAGTGCCTACTGGAGCTGGCATTGTAAGATGACAGAATGATGGGGTTATGTTTTCTCAGTTTTCTGGGGTGAGGGCTGGGATGATGTGTGGGTGATACAGAACTGCTCATAAAGCTCTTGTGGAGACCACAGAGGATTGCATATGCTAGGCTGACTGAATGAGTGGGTCAGGGGCCACCACCATATCCGCTGTATTTTAATATATTTTCTTTGTTATGGGGTCACGGACTGGCCATGTAACACAATTTATCTGACCATTCTCTACAGCATAGCTGCAGACAGTGGTGCACTTTCAAAACCCACGTTTTATCACTCAGAAATTTTATAAGCACTTCTCTTTCTGCCAGACATATATCCGTGGGAAGTGGTCAAGGTTACATTACTGTGATCATTCACTAGGATCTGCTACAAAGTTTGTCACTGCTATATCTGTGGGAGGTGGTCAGGGTTACATTACTGTGACCATTCACTGAGATCTGCTACAAAGTTTATCACTGCTATATCTGAGGAAGAGGTCAGGGTCGCATTACGAAGATTGTTCACTGGGATCTGCTACAAAGCTTTTCGCAGCTCAGGAAGGCTGGCAAGAAAAACTCTGTGTTTCTGCTAGTTGAGTTGTTTGCAGGTTGACATTAGCAGAGTGTTCTTTTCCTGATGGTTGCCATCCACAATGATCTACAGATGTTTCAAGGTAATATATCTCCTATATTTTAAGATAGGTTTTCATGCATTCTATAATGTCATGTATGAGTTTTTTAATTATTTAATAAAATGTTATTTTACCCTGTACTGTTAATAGATCAAAACCCTGATATATGAATAAATATACATATGTTTTACAATCAAGAAGCCTAATGTGTTACATCTGTCGTACAAACTTATATTTATCTGAATGTTCCAAGTTGCAGTGAAGGAAAGGTGCCACACCATCAAACCATAAAATGGAAACTAATAGATTTTTTGTCATCCATGAAGGCATGATATATTCCTACTGTCTGCATGCTTATAGCAAAGGGATCATAAATATCTCCTTTTGTTTTAAAATAATCTTTCTAATCAAATTGTGGATCTGTTTTTGTGCATTAAACACCTACCAGCTGGATGTCTACAATAAGCAGTTTAATAAAAATAGGCTTACTGGTATTATTGACAAGACATCTGATACTTCAGACATACAGTCCGTGCTCAGCAAAAGCAGCAGGAGTGCAAATCTGTCTTGGCCATGCATAATAACTCCAACTCAGCTGGAAATCAAAAAGTCTACTTTGGTGCCTATTTGGAACAACAAATGCTTCAAAATAAATGAACACCAGAAAAATACAGTTTTAAATTATTTAGAAAACAGATATATGTATGCTGTTTAACATTAAACACATTACATTTGTTTTAATGACTATATGAATGCATGCCTGACTTATATCTGTTATTACAAATTAAATATGTAATCATAGCTACAGATGATAACATCTTGATATGGTCTGTGTGAATGAAATGATCTGCATGCTGTTTTCTCAGGAATGAAGCTGTGTTATCATAAAGACTTTACAACTTCAATAAAATCCATAGGCATAGTCTCTGAATATTCTCATTAATGCTGTGCCAATAAATGCACAATAACATAACATATTAAAATAATAATCTGTGCCTTTTTATAGTTTTATAATCAGACTATACAAATTGAAATCAAAATTACCTAGTGATTTAATTTAGTAAACCAAAGAAAAAAAGATACGTATGTATGCATGCATGTTTGCATCACTGCATCATTGTAACACAGGGACCATAAACATACCACACAGCAATGCCCTGCATAATTCATTGAGATAACCTATTGTAATGTAATGAACAATTGTATATAATAAAATACATTACAAATAATATGCAACTCATAACGCAGTGCCTGCTTAATCTAATTCCAGGTCATTGCAGAGGGACTCAGTGAAATTAAAACAAAATAATGTACCATCAGACTGGAGAATATATGTGAGCTTGTATGTGTGCACATATGCACGTACACATACACAGACACACGTACCCATGGTTCACACATGTGGCAATTTATAGGATCATCAATTTAGCTATGTCACAGTTTTTGGGATAGGAGTACCTGTGGAAGTCCATATTAGCACAGAGGATGTGCAGGTTCCACATTGAAGACATCGCAGTTAAGAACCACACTGGAGAGACAAGCTATGTGAGACATAAATACGAAACACTGTACCATTGCAATATTGATGCACAACCTAATATGCTTTGTATGGCATAACACAACAAAGACAACAGTAGACGAGGGTACCTGGGCTCAGAGTTATATGTTTTCCATCCACCAGTTGCCCATGATAGCAGAATAACTGTGAAAATAACCATTTCAATTAATTGGTGGTTAAGAAAACTGTAGAGACTGCAGTAGGATACACTCTCAAAAGATTAATAAAACCTGGTGAAGTACTAAAAAATAACTGAACTAACTGCATATTACAGATACTTTGTAAAAAAACTGTAATACATGGCTGCAGAAATATGGCACAACAAAGCACTCTTACAATAAACAGAGAGGAGAAAACTGAAGGATCACAGATTGCTTTGTGAGGGAAATGAGTAGAAAAAAAGAGCTGATGTTGGTAAATGATAGAAACTGAAGAATGCATGGAGGAGTGCATGATCATATTCAAGTAATATGCAGAATGGAGTCATATTTTAACAGTAAATGCACATTAAGACATCCTCCCCACATCTGTGCATCTCCCTGTAGAAGGTTGTCTTCTTTCAAGGAAAAAGAAACATTAAAAAGAAAATAAATAAACAAAAACTAATTCCAAAGGCAGCATAATCAAATCAAAATATAGGTATATCAACTTCCCTCTTTGCTCCCCTCCCTCAAATAACCCAGGAATCATGTGAGCACTCAGTAAATGGAACCATTAATGACAACATTTATGAGTATAGAACTTCTGAAGGAGGGATCTTTTTGGAGAAATTCTGGGTAATATTTTGTCATCCATTCTACAATCACCATTTTTTTGAGGAGATATAGGAGGTTTTGATTTCCAAATGTCAGTAGTTGTGACACATGCAACCACATTTCCATAACGATGACTATAAATAACACAACCAGTTCAATAAAGGTTTCCAAGAACTTGGAGCAGCTGCACCACTGGAATTGTTTTGGCTAATGGGAGTACAGGAGACTCATTTCCTTCTAAATACGTCACTCTACATTTCATAATCCATTTGATCAGACAAGGTTGTCTACATTTTCTCACAATGAATGCCAGCAACATGCAAAGCAGAAATATTTCTAGAGGAGATAAAAAAGAAAGAAGCTTGAGTTGAGACTAGCATTAGAAAGGGAAGGGATATCTAAGGCAACTATCTTGTCTGATGTTTGGGAGGTGTGAGAAGCGAGGGCCAAACATTGCTGGAATGAATGTCTGTGACAGAAAGCTTGACATTAATATACCAGAAGGGATACATGAAATTGCCATGAAATGAATTAATTCATTAGTTTTAGAAACAGAGCAGGTCTTAGTCAGTCTTAATATTTCTGTCCCAACTGCATGTAACCACTTAAGGTGCATGGCCAGTTATTTGCCCTTTTCTGCCTCGTACCACTTCAGATATGGTTGGGATAAGAGCCACTGAGTAGAAGGTCATCATATTGTTAAGAAAACTGCAGATTTTCTTGGAGGCTTCATGCCAGAAGATATTGATTTGTGTAAAAATCCAGTTTCTATTACAGGTAACATCTCTTTTAGTCTGCGAATGCGTCATTATTTCACGTAACTGGACTTCATGCACATGTAAAATGCAAGCAGTTTCAGCATCTTATGCCTGTCCATGGCTTGAAGATTTTGTGATTTTCCTGCTGTAGGACATTTTGCACAATTCATGCATACTCAGCTTAGATATTCTTGAGGTGACCTTCCATCTACATGAATTTGGGGTGTGCTAATTTACTTAATGCAATGTTCTAGCTGCTGCTGTTTCATGGATCACTGTTACACAGCGAAGGAAAAGAATGGGAAAAATGTGTGTTCTGCTAGTTCGCCAAGTTTCTGCTTTCCTCAGAGTATACATTAAGTAAGGAAAAGCTGGAAAGCAAAGGAAGTTTAACTCTGACAAAAAAAGAACATATACGTAGTATTTAACTACTTACTGACTGTAGTAGCAATGTTATGACTTTTTTCTTTACTTTTATGCAAGATATCATATTTTTTAGGTTTATATCGGAACATCGAAGGCTGATAAGTCTGAAGGTCACAACATTGAACTTCAAACCCTGAAAGCTGACAACATCAAACCGTAGAATGGAGATCGCCATAGAGTGCGGGAAGGGAAGATTTCCCTTTACTGCACTATAGTGCAATCTTGGAGTTAGTATATTTTAGTAGCAGGGGGTGTGGGGTGTGTATGGGGGCTTGCCCCCCTGCATAGAGCATTTTTTTATGGGGGGGTTGTTAGTATTTTTTTTGTAGTCAGCTTTTGAGGTTTGCAGTTGTGAGCTTCGGACTTGTAAGTTTTCAATCATCTGATATAGACCCATATTTTTTATTTATTGTGCTTGTATATCCATTTAATATGTGTTATTAGGGTTCTGTGGAAACAGTGCCAGACATCTGAAGTCTGTGCAGCTGTTATTTGTGTTATAATAGAAGAAGCAGTGCATTCATGTAATCTGTTGTCTCCTCCATATGAGACACTGACTGCAAGGGATCCCATATTTTTTCCCAGGCTAAAAGTTCAGTTTCAGTCACTCAAGTTCTGTTCTGTAGTACATTTCCAGCTGTCCAGCTCTGGGATTGTCAAGCAACCCCAACATATAAGTCTTTCAGTCTACAGCCTTGCAACTGGAGCAAAAAAGTGGATTGCACAGTACTTGAAGGTATTCAGTCCCCATGACCTGATGAAGACAAGAATGCTAAGCATCATAGGTTTGCAAAATGGATCAACAACTATTCACATAATACTCTGTCTTTTGGATTCATTAGCACTGGAACATCAATAATACGGACACAGGTATGGTCTGGTATTAGGAACATCAATAATACGGACACAGGTATGGTCTGGTATTAGGAACATCAATAATACGGACACAGGTATGGTCTGGTATTAGGAACATCAATAATAACACGACACACAGGTGGTCTGGGTATAGGAACATCAATAATACGGACACAGGTATGGTCTGGTATTAGGAACAACAATAATACGGACACAGGTATGGTCTGGTATTAGGAACAACAATAATACGGACACAGGTATGGTCTGGTATTAGGAACAACAATACAACATGACACAGGTATGGTATGGTCTGGGGAACAACAATAACACACACAGGTATGGTCTTATATTATAAACAACATACATACACACACAGGTATGGTCTGTATATAATAACATCAGGTCTGGTCTGGTATTAGCAGGTATGGTGAAAGGAAAAACAACATAATACACAGGTATGGTCTGGTATTAGGAACAACAATAATACGGACACAGGTATGGTCTGGTATTAGGAACATCAATATGGTATTATGGTCAGGTATAATCTGGTATTAGGAACATCACACATGTATGGTCTGGTATTCACGGTATTAAAAACACATAAAAACACAGGTATTACACAGGTATGGTCTGGTATTAGGAACATCAATAATACGGACACAGGTATGGTCTGGTATTAGGAACAACATTTATCTGGGAAGGGGACCAGAGTCCTAACCAACAAGTTTAACTATTCCATTAGGAAGATTTAAGCTAGTTAAGGGGCAGGCAGAGACAAAGGAGCATGACAACATCAGAGAAATCCTGTCCTGTCATGCAAAACATCAGTGTAATTATTAATGTGAATGAAACTAACTGTGATAAAAAGTAAGCTAAGCAATGACAAATTAAAAAGTTAATGTGTATACATGACCATATGAGTGAGTGTGTGTGTTTGTGTGTGTGTGTGTGTGTGTGTGTGTGTGTGTGTGTGTGTGTGTGTGTGTGTGTGTGTGTATGTGTTCATATATTTAGGTGTGTGTGTGTCTGAGTGTTCTGTGTGTGTGCATATGTGTTTGTGTGTGTGTGTGTGTTGTAGAAGTGTGTGTGTGTGTGTGTGTGTGTGTGTGTGTGTGTGTGTGTGTGTGTGTGTGTGTGTGTGTGTGTGTGTGTGTGTGTGTGTGTGTTTGTGTGTGTGTGTGTGTGTGTGTGTGTGTGTGTGTGTGTGTGTGTGTGTGTGTGTGTGTGTGTGTGTGTGTGTGTGTGTGTGTGTGTGTGTGTGTGTGTGTGTGTGTGTGTGTGTGTGTGTGTGTGTGTGTGTGTGTGTGTGTGTGTGTGTGTGTGTGTGTGTGTGTGAGTGTGTGTCTGTGCATGCCCACACATATGTATGTCAACAAAGGAAAAATAAACCAAAGGGGGACTGAAAGAACATAACTGCCTAAAGTCTGAAAAAATGCTCCCAAATCTAGAGGTTTTCATGTAGTAGCACTAAACTTTCACTGTGATAATAAAACAAACAAGGTACAAAGAGCATGATAAAGTACAGTTGCTCATGTCCTACTTTTCTATAACAATAGATGTATGAATTTCATACTTCCTCAGTGGCATATTTGTCTAAGCAAACCCACACTGGCAGCTTATGAGAATTCAAAATCCCCTCCTCTGACTCCCTGCGACAGAGGAAAGGCTAAGCCCCTACCATTAGTGGAAACCTAACCCCTGCCACAGAAAGTCAGTTGTTCAGGCTTTTATTGTTAAGTAGGAAGACCCAAGAAGGACCAGGAGCACAAATTACATAAATCAAATTAATTCTTAGGCAAAAAACCCCAACACAAATAAACAAAGCCAACCAACAATGCAAAAAGGTTGAATACCATTGAGCTATTCATAAAATAAAGGGGGTGGTGGGTGGGTGGGTCTTATCACTGAGGCAGTGTGAAATTCAAACATCTACTATTACAGGTAAGTAGGGCTAATACAACTGTGCCATTGTCATCATTTATACTACCTCAGTGACATATGAGTAGATTTCCAGTGCTTAATCCTGCTGGAAGGAGGTAGGATAAGGATCTAGGAACCCCTGGAAAATGGTCCTCATAAACACTGTCTGGAACTTGATAAATAAACCATTTTGTAGTGCTTTGTAAAGTTATGGTTCTAGATTCCACTCCTTTCCAATATGGCACCAAAGAGGATAGGACTCCAATGGAAAGCACCTTAACATTGCCTGGAATAGAATTACCATGCTGGGAGCAACAAAAAAAAACAAATGCAGAGGACAACTGATGAGCAATCATTTGTTTAGAGACAAAATTACCTTTCTTAGCCACAGAACAGGAAATAAATAGCTGTTCAACTTTCCTGAAATGCTTAGCTCTGTCAAGGCAGTACTGGAGCTGCCTGTGCACATCGAAGGTATGCAGGATCTTCTCTCCCTTGTTTTTAGGTTCTGGAAAGAAAACCAAGAGACTGATGCCTTGATTCAAGGTAAATTCAGAAACAACATTTGACATGAAAGAAGGATTTGTGTGTAAAACAACCTTGTCTTTGTAGAAAATCAGGTAAAGGTTTCCCACAATGAGAGCTTACAGCTCAGAGGCTTGCCTTGAAGATGGACTTTAGCCTGAAAGGCAGGTTCAAAAGGATGTAAGGTCAATTTTTCAAGAACAAAGTCAGTATCTCAAACAGGAAGAATTTGCTTTCTAGGTACTCTCAAGTGCTGTACTCCTTTTATAAATTGTTTGACTACAAAAAGAGATGAAAGAGGGGATCCATGGACAGACAAGTTGAGATAGCTGCAATATATACCTTGATAAAGGCATAAGATAAACCGTTGTTGAGTAGCTCAGAAACATTTCAAAACCAGAGAGGTAGACACCATACTTGGCCAGAGATATTGGTTAGGCATTACCTAGAAAACCTCTTCCACTTGTAAACACAAGATTTTCTAGCAATGTGTTTTCATGCCTTCTTCAACAGCTGCTGCACATCCTCTTGGAACAAGAGAATAAAAGGTATCAAGATGGAATAATTCAAGATGTCTGTTGTAATTGATCTAGGTTTGGGTGAACCAGTTGCCTCTGACACCACTTCACAGTGTAGGAAAGTTTGTGTTAAAATCCTTCGGCTGTTTTCATCAAAAGGGAGAAGCAACTTTCCTGGGCTAAAAGGGGTCGCCACAATAATCTTTGGTAATTCATTCTGAATATTCAGAAATCATTTTGGCAACAATTGAAAGGGTGGAAATGCATAAAGAATCATTCCTGGGTAAGGAAAAGATGTCTCTTAACAGAATTCATAAAATGCCTGTTTTGAAAGGAGGCAAACAGAACTATTTGAGGTTTTCCATATCTGGACCAAATCCAGGCAGACCTCTATCCTAAGTTTCCACTTATGAGGGTCCATCCAGGATCTGCTTTGTCTGCTTGCCACTGTGTTTTGCTCTTACAGAATGTGGAGGCCTGAAGCATCTGAGAATGCTGTAAGGCTAACTCCAAGGCCATCACTGTTAACAGGCAAAGAGGATATAACCAACCCCAACACAAATAAACAAAGTCAACCAACAATGCAAAAAGGTTGAATACCATTGAGCTATTCATAAAATAAAGGGGGTGGTGGGTGGGTCTTACCACTGAGGCAGTGTGAAATTCAAACATCTACTATTACAGGTAAGTAGGGCTAATACAACTGTGCCATTGTTTGTTCAAGTACCAAATATGTGTTGTCTGTGAGCAATAAAAGGGGAACTGGAGACCATAAGGAGAGAAAAACGTTTAAAGTCCGCATCACTTCTAATATTTTTTTGGCATTTGCGTTAGCATCCAAAGGACCCCATCCACATTACACTACAACTCTCCTGAACACTGCTCCCCATGCAAAATCTGGTAAGTCCATCGTTACTGACTAAACTGTGGTTTAGAGAGAGAGAGAGAAAAATAGGTCTGGATTGAAAGACATCTGATCCTTCCACCACTGTAACTCTCATTTCACAAACTCCAGCACTCATACCTGGAACTCTAAGGGATACCGGTGCAGAGCCCAATATTATTTAAGTACCAATGAATCTTTCTCATGTGGACTCTGGCCTTGCATATCATGTAGATCACCGATGCTATAAGGCCTAGAATTTTGAAAAACTATCTTGCAGAGACAGCTTATTCAAGATAAATATCCCTGAAAATATTCTGAAAATTTAGGATGTCCTATTCTGGTGGAAAAATCATACTTTTTTCTGAGTCCATTATACACCCCAGGAAGACAATTCTTTGTGTGGGTGTCAGACAGGACTTTTTTAGGTTCAACTTGAACTCAGAAGCAATTGGAATGTGATGATAAGCATCCTTCATATCTAAAGTCACTGCAAAACAGTAGTCTGAAAGAAGAGGTAGGACTGTCTGCAGGGAAAGCATTCTGAATTTGGGTACTTTCAGGAAGTTATTTAGATATGACAAATCTATCATTAGCCTGAACACAAACAGTCTCAGACAAATGGGTGCTGAGAATAATATAGCTTAGATACTCTTGGCAGTTGTCAGAAAATCATATGTCTGCCTTCTAAGAAATCCTCACTCACCTGCCAGGCCAGTCACATCTATTCTGTCCAGTACACTTTCAGAACTTGTAAGAAGGAATTATAGAACCAGTTCCTGCACCACAAACTGGAAAAAGATTTTACACAAGAATCTTTTTAGAACCCAAAAAGGAGCTATTGTGGAGAGTTTTTCTCTCTATAGACCACAGTGAAGGGGAAGAGGGACAGGAGAAAGGGATGGATAATCATTCTTTAGCTGGGGAATGATCTTTTTTTGGGAAATGGACCCCTTTAATTTGGTTTGGAAGCACTATCCTCCTTCCGTTGTCTTTTGGTACCCTTACTACTGTTAGGCTGAGATTTTTGTTTCATTTACCCTTTGGAGTTGGACAGACTACAGTGGTAAACAGACTAAACAGATCCCAGGTGAACTCTCATGAATGGAACCTAGGACAGAGGTATGCAGAGAAACCATGTGATGTCAACTACATCTGTGGCACCATTTTGACTCAAACTGACATTACTGATAAGGCAGCAGAGCATGTGTGAAAACAGCTATGGTATTCTCTCCCCACAACATGTAGTGTACTATCACTGACCTGCTCTAGAGCTTAGAATCTCTCTTTTAAAAATGTGCTGCTCTGCATGTTAACAAGGGCTTTCTTTGACCACGGCATACAGTGTATTACCACCAGAGTACCATACAGCATAGAAGAGAGGCTGAGA